>NW_027627304.1:0-5311 GCF_034508935.2 Berghia stephanieae
TCGCGTGCGTGCTTCCCCCCTCTTGGGTGCCGTCTTTTGGGTTTCCCCCCCCCATCCAAGGCCGGGTGGGGACGACGCCCTCCCGTGGTCAGACGGGAGCCCTCGATCTCCCGGCCCCCCCAGTCGGGCCGAGACCCGAACCGGTACGGCCCGTCGCGCCGCTCAGTCCCCCCCAGAAAGAACCGGTTGCGGCGACGTCGTAGGGCCGACCCTCATACGGACGTGGCCGGTGACTTAAACGCCCACGGCCGCAATTTGCGTTCAAAAACGTCGATGGTTCAATGAGGCAGCTGCAGTTCACACGACCCCCAAACGGCGGGCCCCGCACTCTTCATCGACCGCGCAAAGCCGAGTGATCCAAACCCCCCAAAGGTTGTATTTATTTTCTCTCGCTTTAAGGGCCAAACGACGACCAAAGGGGTGGGGGGGCAAGCGTTGCGCGCGCGGGTTACTCCGCGGCCAACGCCCGCAGCCCCCGTTTATCGCTTCGGACCGCTCCCCCGGCCAGGAGCAGCCCGCCTCACCGGACAGTGTTTTAACCCTTCACCCGTGCGGGCGGGCGGGCTGGGGGCAAAACGAAATCGGACGTGATCCTAACCGAAGGTTCACCTACGGTAACCCTTGTTACGATTTTTACCCTCTCGGGGCAGCGCAGTTCGGGCGACATCGCGACGACTGCGATTTCAGGAGCCCGAAGCTCCGTCTCGCCGGCCACTCCGGGGCCCTGGCTGCGCCGTCCACCGAGGTAGCGACGGGCGGTGTGTACAAAGGGCAGGGACGTAGTCGGCACGGATGCTGACCCGTGACTACGTGGCATTCCGAGTTCACGGCCCAACTCGCAGGAAGACCGCCCCCGGACATGAAGACTCCTACGCTCACGGTCTACACACCGCGCCGGCTGGCGCCACCACTGTAGCACACGTGCAGCCCAGGACATCTGCTAAGGGCATCACAGACCTGTTATGGCTCCATCTCGTACGCACTGCTCGAGGTCAATCCCTGCAGGACGCGGCCTGCGCGTACGGACGCGGTCCGGGCAACCGCCTCTCCCTGAGTGGGAAGACCGACGCCCGACCCGAGAGCCGAACGGCCGACCCAACCCGTGAGCGGACCCCTCTTGACCGCCGTTTGTTATCCGCCAGGGCAGAGTCTCGCCCGGTTATCGGAATGAACCAGACGGATCCGCTCCACGCGCTCAGCAACGGCCATGCACCACCACCCACCGAATCATGAAAGAGCCTCAGTCTGTCAATCCACGCGGTGTCCGGACCTGGTACAGCTTCCCCGTGTTGAGTCAAATTGAGCCGCAGGCTCCACTCCTGTGGTTGCCCTTCCGTCAATTCCTTTAAGTTTCAGCCTTGCGACCGTACATATCCCCACCCGAGCCCAGGCACTCTGATTTCTCCGGGGCCTCGCGATGGCTTCCCCCACAGGGGACGTCCCCCGCGTAACCGGTCGGCATTGGTTTTACTGTCGAGAACTACCCGCGGTACCTGATCGCGTTCGTTCCTCCGACTTTCGTTCATGATCAACGAAGGCGCTCTTGGCCGGTGCCTTCGCTCTTAGTTCGTACCCACCGCGATCGTCGGATTCCACCCCTCCCGCGGTAGTACCGCAACGCCGCCCCCCGGCCGTCTCTATAGACCTCTGCCCACCGCCCCCAACGGAGACCGGTCCCGTGGTTACATTGCGGGGCGGTGGCGTCATCACATCGTTCCGAGCAAAGCTGTGCGAGCACGACCTGCTTTGAGCACTTCCAATTGATTCAGGAGAAACACCGCCCGTACCTTAGTGTCGGCCCAGAAACGCCACGTACCAAGCCGACACGGTCTTAAGACGGAAAAGAGACTAAAAAACCGGCAGCGACGGGCAAGCGATGCCCGGCGAGATCCTCGCGAGGGTCCGGTTGGCGGCACCGAAGGACACCGCTTGCTCCATCCCCAAAACCACGACGGTGCATAATCGCCGGGGCAACGTCACCCGCGGTTTGTCGCTGCCGTCACCATTCAGAGATCCAACTACGAGCGTTTTAAACGCAAGCAACTACAACATAACGCCATCGGAGCTGGAATATTACCGGCGGCTGCTGGCACCAGCTGCCCTCCGATAGGGTCAATCAACGGCACGTGTATTGGTCTACGCTCAATCCGACCGGCTAGGCTCGCATGCGACCCAGCCCCGACATTTATCTTCACTACCTCACCGTGCTGGAGTGGGTAAAGTTGCGCGCCTGCTGCCACCCTTAAGCGTGGGTAGCCGTCTCGCAGGCTCCCTCTCCGGATCGAACCCTGATCCTCCGTCACCCGTAGCCAACACGTGGGGGCTCTTGCCCGGGCCGTCTAAATTTGATGGGACGGCGAGCAAACTGGGTCACGCGCGCTAACAGCGAGTCGTCAACATACCCAGAGTTCGCCTCAGCCTGGCGGGCGGCGTTAACCACCCGCCCGGTCCGGTCAAGATCCTAATAAATGCGCCCTCTCCCCGCGGAGGTAACCCCGTTAGGAGGAGGACTCGTGTGCACGTATTAGCTCTGGGATTCCTACAGGTGTCCGGACAAACATCGCCCACCCCGTGTATTATCGCCGATATAAACTGAGCATTTCGCGGTTCCCCTTCTGTGTAGGGTGAGCATAGGCGTGCATGGCTTAACCCTCAAGACAAGCATAAGACTACAGGCAGGATCAACCTGGTAGGTATCCATTTCCAACCCGGCGGGACGGACCCGCTGGGACAGGAGGCTACGGGCGCCGACGACCGAAGCCCAGACGCCGAGAACTCCAGCGCTCGACTCCTTCGCCGACGGCCCTTCTCGACTCTACCCGCCACAAACGTTACACCCCTTCGGCCTTCTCAGCTGCTGGGTCGGACTGCTCCGACCGCCCGGACAACGCTCGCGCTCACACGACTCTAGGTCCTCTACCGAGGAGCTAACCTGGGACCGACTCCGGACTCTCCGACCACCGCTCGTCCAGGCGCTGGTGACCGTGGGTGTACCAGAGGCCACCGCGCGCCTTTCGGCTCGCCTTGCTTCAATTTCAATTTTTCCGACCGACGACCGCCTTCCCTATACTACGTCCCAAACCCCTGGTAAGGTAGCCCTTTTCCTCTTGCGGACTACTAAAAAAAAAAATTTTTTTGGTGCAAATTCAGATTCGACCCCAGGCACGTATGGCAAACCCGAGCCCCCGACCTCCGAAACAGCCCGAATTTCCCATCGCACTACTCTAGCGAAGTAGCGGGAACGCGTTTAAACCCGCGTAAACGGTCTTCCGAGCGAGTACAGGGCCCTAACGGGAAGGGCCCCGAAGTTCAAAACCGTCGGCAATGGGGAGGTCCCAGGTGCGATCATAGGTGGTGGGTTTATTTCATTCAAATTCGCTCCGTAGAGGAAATGCGCTCGACCAAAGTTTTTTCCCTCGGCCCTCGGAGGGCTTACCGCGGGAGCGTCCCGGCGTAGAGTCCTTCTCGGCCGTAGCGAGAGCTTCTTACCCCAGGGACGCCCGTGCGGTAAAGCCTCGAATCGACGAGGCGATAAAATCGTATGAATAAAGCTCCCAAACCGGGATTTGAACCACCGGCAGGGTTGGCCGGCCCGTGGGCCAACTCGATCGAGCCCGAGTCGTCGATCGCCCGACTCTAGCGAAGTAGCGGGACCGCGTTTAACACTCCGCCAAGCGAGTACAGGGCCCTAACGGGAAGGGCCCCGAAGTTCAAAAACCGGTCGGCAATGGGGAGGTCCCAGGTGCGATCATAGGTGGTGGGTTTATTTCATTCAAATTCGCTCCGTAGAGGAAATGCGCTCGACCAAAGTTTTTTCCCTCGCCCTCGGAGGGCTTACCGCGGGAGCGTCCCGGCGCTAGAGTCCTTCTCGGCCGTAGCGAGAGCTTCTTACCCAGGGACGCCCGTGCGGTAAAGCCTCGAATCGACGAGGCGATAAAATCGTATGAATAAAGCTCCCAAACCGGGATTTGAACCCCGGCAGGGTTGGCCGGCCCGTGGCCAACTCGATCGAGCCCGAGTCGTCGATCGCCCGACTCTAGCGAAGTAGCGGGAACGCGTTTAACACTCCGCCAAGCGAGTACAGGGCCCTAACGGGAAGGGCCCGAAGTTCAAAACCGGTCGGCAATGGGGAGGTCCCAGGTGCGATCATAGGTGGTGGGTTTATTTCATTCAAATTCGCTCCGTAGAGGAAAATGCGCTCGACCAAAGTTTTTTTCCTCGGCCCTCGGAGGGCTTACCGCGGGAGCGTCCCGGCGCTAGAGTCCTTCTCGGCCGTAGCGAGAGCTTCTTAACCCCAGGGACGCCCGTGCGGTAAAGCCTCGAATCGACGAGGCGATAAAATCGTATGAAATAAAGCCCCAAACCGGGATTTGAACCCCGGCAGGGTTGGCCGCCCGTGGGCCAACTCGATCGAGCCCGAGTCGTCGATCGCCCGACTCTAGCGAAGTTAGCGGGAACGCGTTTAACACTCCGCAAGCGAGTACAGGGCCCTAACGGGAAGGGCCCCGAAGTTCAAAACCGGTCGGCAATGGGGAGGTCCCAGGTGCGATTCATAGGTGGTGGGTTTATTTCATTCAAATTCGCTCCGTAGAGGAAATGCGCTCGACCAAAGTTTTTTCCCTCGGCCCTCGGAGGGCTTACCGCGGGAGCGTCCCGGCGCTAGAGTCCTTCTCGGGCGTAGCGAGAGCTTCTTACCCCAGGGACGCCCGTGCGGTAAAGCCTCGAATCGACGAGGCGATAAAATCGTATGAATAAAGCTCCCAAACCGGGATTTGAACCCCGGCAGGGTTGGCCGGCCCGTGGGCCAACTCGATCGAGCCCGAGTCGTCGATCGCCCGACTCTAGCGAAGTAGCGGGAACGCGTTTAACACTCCGCCAAGCGAGTACAGGGCCCTAACGGGAAGGGCCCCGAAGTTCAAAAACCGGTCGGCAATGGGGAGGTCCCAGGTGCGATCATAGGTGGTGGGTTTTATTTCATTCAAATTCGCTCCGTAGAGGAAATCGCTCGACCAAAGTTTTTTCCCTCGGCCCTCGGAGGGCTTACCGCGGGAGCGTCCCGGCGCTAGAGTCCTTCTCGGCCGTAGCGAGAGCTTCTTACCCCAGGGGCGCCCGTGCGGTAAAGCCTCGAATCGACGAGGCGATAAAATCGTATGAATAAAGCTCCCAAACCGGGGTTTGAACCCCGGCAGGGTTTTGGCCGGCCCGTGGGCCAACTCGATCGAGCCCGGGCGTCGATCGCCCACTCACGAAGTCGGGGAAAGCGTTTAACACTCCGCCAACGAGTACAGGGGGCCCCAACGGGAAAGGGGCC
>NW_027627305.1:0-5309 GCF_034508935.2 Berghia stephanieae
TTTTTTTTTTTGGGGTTTTTTTTTTTTTTTTTTGTTGTTTTTTTTGTTTAGAGTGCCGGCCTGTAGGTATTACTTATATATTATAGTAAAAGATCGCTTCGTTGAAGATGATCTACCTACTTAGAGACGCTCCGCTCCGCCGTGTTGCATTGCGGCTTACGCTTGGATTGGAATTGTCTCGGAAAATTCTCCTGATAGACCCTAAGGGACAAAATGAAATGTCCCCAAATGGTGATCATGTCATTTATTTTCTTTTTCTTTATATCTTCGTGTCACTGACATTTACCAAAATTGTGTGGAATTACTAATTCAATAGAATTTAATAACTTGCACTTTTATATAAAGAAATATCCATTAAACCTGCTCAAAGCGCTTTACAAGGGGTATATAGCCAAGAGCAACACCTACCAATTAGGACGAGACATGACGCCTATGAGGTGATATTACATTTTTTTTACGGACAGAGACAACACTGTTGACGTCAGGTAGCTACCCATTTCAACGATGTGCTGCTTTGAACTCGAACCCTGGACCTTCCTATCCGAGGGCGAGTGTCATTCCACTAGAACACATAGCCGCACATAATAATTTGAGGAAATGAAAATTTGGTTGCTGAGCATAATAAAATGTGACCTACCCCGACGATCTTGTATTATTATGTTGGATATATTCGACGTGCACTATTTTCAGGTCTGATAACCCAATTTATTATAGGCTCATTGATGTATATAGTGGCAATCTTTAAAAAATGACGCAAAATATTGTCCATTAAAAATGTTAAACCAGGCCCATAAATGGGTTCGGATGTCAGACCTGTATATGGATGTGCACGTCGGATATAATCGAATGTCTATCTAATTAATCAGGATAAGGAGATTTAACTTTTAACTGTTTTCTTTTGTTCTGGTTTGTTTACCTTACTTGTTTTGTTTTGTTTTTGTTTTTTTTTTTTTTTGTTTTTTTAGGGGGCGGGGGGGGGGGGGGGAGGGTTATTATCTTTGTTAAGGCGTAGTTTTTTGTTGTTTTATTTTTTTGTTTTTTGTTGTTGTTGTTTTTTTTAATTTTTAATATTTTTTTTTTTTTTTTTTTGGGGGGGGGGGGGGGGGGGGGGTTGTTTATCAAACAAGTACCCATCGGCAAAAGACAAAAACAAATGCCAACGCGCCAATAATGCCTGACGAACGTGTAGATAGTCGGATCCAATGAAATAATACTATTATTGTAGTAAGCTTAATCAGGTATAAATGATTTAACCAGTGCATTTATAACGCAAATTAATCTACCGTTTTTTCAAAGAGAATAAATGCGGCAAGAGAAACGCCGGAATAAACACCGAAGTTTCACGGAGCGTAACGTTCGTCGCCCGTTACAGGTACATATATAGTAGTATCTACTAGATATCAAATAGTAGTTTTATTATTTTATCTCAATAGAAATTGTCACTAAAATAACTGACAAGCATTGAAAATGTGTTAATGATCAACATAATAACAAGACAATGAACGGCCCAATAATAGGATAGAGTATGAAATCAAATTAGTGGGAAATTGTTTCCAGTGTGCTTGAATAGAAAATATACAAACGTGTATTTAAAATTTAGGCCAGAGAACCAGTCCTTCAAAAATCTTGGGAAAATAGGGCCCCTCTCAAATCGGATGACGTCACGAAAAGTCCCAGGTTTGAGAGTTTTTGCTACGGCCAAGATGAGGGCCATTTTAATCTATCGAAATCATTTGAAGACCAGTTTGTTTGTTTGTTCTGACCAAAATTTTTAGCACGAATTTTTTAATTATTTTGTTTTGGAAGTACGACCGTCAATGCTGTATAGGGAATGAATTAGCGGAAGAGTAGCGTCCCTTGATTGGACGTCACCCATATCTGTGACGTCACCGGCGGAAAAGTTATTAGAGAGAGAACGTCATGTTGGTTGTGCGCATGCGTCTCTCGTCCTCTCATCCTCTCGTAAACCCCGTTACAGTTACATACATAGTAACTACTAGATATCTATATATTATTATTATTATTATTATTATTATTATTATTATTATTATTATTATTATTATTATTATTATTATTATTATTATTATATATTATTATTATTATTATTAGTATTATAATTATTATATCTCAATAGTAACTGTCACTGAAATAAACGAGATGCATTGAAAATGTGTCAATAATCAACATAATATAATAACACACAATGAACGGCCCGATAATTTGGCTAATTAGTGCGTTTGGTTTGGCGGATGCCGACTTAAAGATAAATCAAAAATTTCAAAATCTATCAAAGAGGCATCAAAAATAATAAACCATCCTCTTGATGGAGTAGAAAGAATTCGTGGAAAAGCAATAGAAAGGAAAGCATTCTCAATTACCAACAATAAAAAACATATTTTATACCATGAATTTAGTCTTTTAAACATCTGGGAGAAGATTTTGTCAGATTAAATGTAGAACTAACAAGTACAAATCAACGTTCGTTCCATCAGCAATAAAAATGTTGAATATTTCATATGGTACAGAAAAAAACAAGGATTGATTCGTTGACTGATTAACTGATTAATTTATTTAATGTTAAATTAACTGACCAATTGATAATGATGATAACTTTTGGTGTCGAATTGCCACAATTGTAACAAATTGAAAACGAAATGAATATGTTTATGTTGTGTATATCGCACGTGTGAAAGAAAGAGTGGAAGAGAGAGAGAGAGAGAGAGAGAGAGAGAGAGAGAGAGAGAGAGAGAGCGAAAATAAGTAGGAGTGAAATATCTGTTCAATGTTACAGTTATCATTTAACGTTATAACAAGTGTAACTAAATGACAAATTGCCATATTTATGGACAATAAAGATCTATTATTATTATTATTATTATTATTATTATTATTATTATTATTATTATTATTATTATTATTATTATTATTATTATTATTATTATTATTATTATTATTAATTGGATAGAGTATGAAATCAAAATAGAGGGGAATTGTCCTCCATTGAGTTTTGATTAGAATAAGAAAAAAGAAAAGAAAAGAAAAGACGTGTAGGTCTGAAATTTTTGGCCAGAAAATCAGTCCTTCAAAAAATCGATGGATTAAAATTACTTTCAAAATCTCTCAAACCTGGGAATTCATGAGTCCCCGATTTCAGAATCTGTTTTGGTTTGTTTTTTTTATCTATTTATTATTTTTTTTAGCCTTTTTTTTAGGTCTTTTTTAATTTTGTTGTTTTTTTTTTTTTTTTTTTGTGTGTGTTTTTGTTTGTTTGTTTTGTTGTATTTTTGTTTTGTTTGTTTGTATGTTTTTTTTTTTTTTTTTTTTTTTTTTGTTTTTTTTTTTGTTGTTTTTTTTTTTTTTTTGGGGGGGGGGTTGTGTGTGTGTTTTTTTTTTGTTGTTTTTTTTTTTTTTGTTTTTGTTTTTTTTTATATTTTGGCAAAATTTTGGCCAGAAAACTTGTCCGTCAAATATCGATCACATTTAATCGATCGATATTTGAAGGACGAGTTTTCTGGCCTAAATTTTAAATACGTATTTATTTTTTTTCCAATGTACACTGTGCGGTGTTATCTTATCTTACCTTATCTTACAAAAGGCTTAATATAGGAATTATCCTTTAAATGCCTTATACAATAGTTTATAATTACAGAATCTCATATATCTAGTCTGCATTGTATCATTCACAGACAGTTTTACACAACTTTGAATGTAAGGGAAATATATATCAATACGGCAATGTAAACTCTAAAAAATACTATCATAGAAAACTGGTAACTGAAAATTGGTCATGATCTTTTATTTGCAAAGCCCGTTGTTACACAGTAAGTAGTATCTATATTGATATTGATCTGAACAGTAAAGTAACTGTCAATAAAATAACTGTGAGGCATTGAAAATGTGTCAATAATCAACATAACACATAATAATAATACCCCTTTAGGGGGTCGCGGAACGAACGGTTGGTCAATTTCAATATTATTGATAAAGGACTTATGCCTCACATTACCACCTATAGATAGTTCGAAGACGACGTCACTCAGGTCTTTGTTATTGTTTTTTGCCATCCGCGTTTATGAGTAATGCTCATTGAACTGTATTAACCTGACTATAAACGTTCATGGATACACACAGTTTGTGTGTTGGTCCGTAGACTTCCGGATGGCAATGTTATGAGGTTCTTAGCCAAGCGCATACTATCTTTAATAGGAAAAAAATAGTCCTTTCTATTCAACCAACATATCGATCTTTGGGACGATTTTCACGATCGCTGGATCTAAACTCAACAACCAGACGTGCCGAAATGAGTCAATAAAATGGAGAGGAAGATAAATGGAGGAAATGTCACTCGTAAATAAGGGAATAATGCGGCTATGTGGTCTAGTGGTATGACACTCGCTTTCGGATCGGAAGGTCCTGGGTCCGAGCCTCGCGCTCGGCGCATAGTTGAGTCCTTGGAAAAGGCTCTTTACTCACATTCTCTCACCGTACTCAGGTGTAAAATGAGTACCTGGCCGTTAACAGCGTTGTCTTTGTCCGAAAAAATTGTGATATCGCCTAACAGGCGTCGTGTCCCGTCCTAAATGGTAAAATGTTGCTGTTGACCAGGGACCCCTTGTAAAGCGCTTTGGGCACATTTAGTGGATATTGCGCTATAGGCTCGAACCCAGGACCTTCCAATCTGAAAGCGAGTGTCATACCACTAGACCAAATAGCCGCACAAGGGAACAACACAAAACAAACGACGATTTTCAATATGAAGTCTACATACGAGCTTCGCGTACCATGTGCGGCTATGTGGTCTTATGTCTCGTCCTACATGTTATGTGTTGCTGTTGGCCAGGGACCCCTTGTAAAGCGCTTTGAGCACGTTTAGTGGATATTGCGCTATATAAAAGCTCAAGTTTTTTTGTTTTTTTAAATTTCGGATCAGACCTCGGATGTCATCAATCAAATAAAACATGCATGGTGCGCAAAGCTCGTTTGTATTCTTCAGAATTTTGATCCGCTGATATTAGATATATCGTGGATCAAAACTCTGGAATTTCAACAAACATATCGATGGTCGATGGTCGGACGATTTTCACGATCGGCGGATTTAAACTCTCAAGTCTAAAAAATAAAATTGAGCTTTTATATAGCGCAATATCCACGAAACGTGCTCAAAGCGCTTTACAAGGTCAACAGCAACATTTAACATGTAGGACGGGACATAACGCCTGTTAGGCGATATTACAATTTTTCGGACACAGACAACGCTGTTAACGGCCAGGTACTCATTTTACACCTGAGTACGGTGAGAGAATGTGAGT
>NW_027627306.1:0-5311 GCF_034508935.2 Berghia stephanieae
CCAGTAATTTATCTAAAGACTTGCAATCGCCCTTTTGCCCAAAAATTTTCCCATCGGGGTTACACGAAAAAGCTAATTTTTTTTCCCCCCCCCCCCCCCCCCCCAACATCCGAGTTTGGGGTAGCTGGATATGAAAATCAGCAAAAAGTCCCCCAAGATTGCAAGAGCTTTTGTCCTTTTAACCATAGAAACTGGGTTAAATTTCCCCCTCCAGGGCCCCTGGCTTTTACAGACTTTTTCTTTCCCTTTTTTTCTTTTTTTTTTCGACCCGGGCTTTTGAGGCCATTCACTAAATACTTACCATAAAATTCATTATACTTCCTTTCTTTGGGTTTTTTTGATATCTATTTTTTTTCGTAACTCTGTTTGTACCCAAACTTGAAAGTATGATCACTGGGGGTGATATTTAAAGGGGACGGTTTCCCATTTAAAGGTTTGATCAAATTTTGAATACAAAAATTGCTTGTTGAGGTGATAAAAACAAAATTTAATTTAAAAAATAAAAAAAATAACAACAAATAATGTGATAAAAATTAATGATGTTAATAATGATGATGTGATATGAGGGATGATGAGGAAATAATAAAAAATTAAAAAATAATTGATGATGATGATAAAAAATAATAATGTTAATAACAATAATGATGATAATAATAATGATGGTGATGATGATGGCGTTGATGATGTTGATGATGATGATGATATAAAAATTTAAAAAATAATATAATAAAAAAATAAAAATTAAATAATAATAATAAATAAAAAATTAATAATAAAAAAAATAATGAAAAATAAAAATTAAAAATAATAAAAATAATAAAAATTTAAATAATAATAAAAAATAATAATAATAATGGTAATAATAATAATAATAATAATAATAAAATAATAATAATAATAATAAATAATAATAAAAAATAAAACCAAAATGAAGGTTGTTGATAGAACAAATCTTTTGGGAAAACCATAGAATCTTAAAATTTAAATTTTAAGCCATCAAAACCAAAAAAAATTTTTTTTGTCAATTAAAAAAGACAAGAAATTTCTTTTTTAAACTCACCCCATGAATTCCCAAAAAAAAAAAAAAAAATGAATTTTTCTCTGAATGATAAAAAAGCGACATGCACGTTTTGAAATTCCACCTGTTCTTTTATTATAAGGATCTCGCAGGGGTTGCTCAGGGGGCACGTCTTGCTTGTCCCCAAAAAAGGTACCGAATTTCAAATACCCGCTGCTTGTGGTGAGCCCCTGAGAAAGGGAAACCTTGTTTTCGCTCACCAGGGATCTTTTTTTCTGGTGCCAATGTCCCCATTAGGACATGCCAAACACTTCCCCCCCTGGGCTGGGATAGCGGAGGGACGGGGCGCTCGTTACCAAAAGTAAAGCGTGGACCCGTCTTGAGAGCGTACTCGGCGAGGACTTAAGCTTCCCCTATGATGGCTGGCACCCCCGTAAACCGAACGTCCTCGTTGGGGACCTATTTCTCCCCTATGAGGGGAAATCCAAAATTTACCGGGGGGTTTAAATGCGTTCGCGGGAAACCGCAGCCTTCCCTATGGGGTGATCTCGAAAAAAGTTGCCCGGGAAGATAGGGGAAACGAAACAATTTTTGAGGAAGGGGAAAGGATCAACTTCCGCACTGGCACTATGCTACTCCACCTGGGAATATTGCGCTTATTTGGGGGAAAAGGGGGCAGGAAGGGGGGGAAAGGGTATGGGGGAAATTTCGCAAGTCCATGCCCATAGTTTTCGGGAAAACGTGGTAACAACGCCTAAAAATTGGGCCCGATCCCCCCCCCCAAAGTCCGGCGTTACAAACAACTATCTTAATAACAAGAGGGTAAGGGGAAACCCTCTCTAGGGCATGGGGGAAAACGGTGCCCCTGTTCCAAGCCGAAAAAACCCCCCGGGAACCCCTTTTGTACTCACATCCCTGACTTGAAAAGAGCTGAATACAAGATGGAAGTCGGTTTTGGGCGAATTCAATCCCCCGGGGGGGCAACGACTCCTCGAAACTAGGGGGGAAGTTTCTTGGATTTTCCCCCTTTAAAGGGGGACCCAAACGGCTTTGGTAGAAAAACCCCGCTTAAAAGCACCTACTAACCCCCCCTCGTGGGGACTTGGGCCCCCTTCCAACACGTACTCGTTTAGTCAAGAGCCCCCAAAAACCCCAGAGCATCTATTGGAACGGCATTGTGACAAAGTTTTCCCAGCGGGTTGAGCGGGGGCCATCGTAAAGGGTTTGGCCTGCACTGACCAAAAAAAAGACGTCAAAATGCCAGTCTTATGCTACAAAAAAAAAAAAAATCGTAGTTGTATTCAATATTTTTAAACCCAAAGAAATGTTTTTTTTCCCTGGGGCCTACTAACGAAACTCACTAGGGGGTGAAAAAAACCCCAAAAAATGACGTCAAAAAACCCGTCCTTTTGGGTTTCAGTATCAGGCTATAACATAACGTGGGGTACGGTTTTAAGGGGGGTACAGTGCGGTAATGAGTTTGCCGGGCCTGGTACATCGTCTTACATAGCTATGTGAGCACCATTAGAAGCTGCTGCCCTACCCCAGTTTGCGGCGTTCACGCCTGGGGTTTTTCTCTTCCCTTGAAATGAACCCCAAAGAAAATTTCCCCTATGGGAAAAAATTTAAAGGGGAAAGAAGTTTCTCTCAAAATTAAATAATAATATTTTTTGAGAGATCCTTCCCCTTTTTTTGGGAAAAAATTAGCCTTTTCCAAAAAAATTTTTAAACGAGAGAAATTTTTTGACCACAAAATAAATAAGTAAAAAAAAAAAAAAAAACAAGTACATGAATTTAAATTTTCTGGCTGATAAATAATGAGGGGTTTCCCCAAAAACTCGTTGGTATAAACTCTCGCTTCAACGCAAAGGAAAAAGTTTGATCCTGGGGGCCCGTCGAATTTTGTTTTTTTTGACTACCCTGTCCACTCCGCGGTGATTGAGTAGTTTGAGTCTGTTAGATTGGGGGAAAAATACTCTGCGATAGACCCCCCGTCCTAAAACCCATCCAAAAAAATAGCAAGCCCCAATTTCTATTTCCGTTTTAAAATTTTAGAAAAAGGGGTAAAATTTCCCGGTCAATTTGGGCCAAAAAGGGTATGAAAAAATTAAAAGAAAAAATAAAAAAATTAAAAATTTAAAAAGACAATTCAATAAATCAATTAAAACTGTACTTTTTAAACTCGTCAAATCCTAATAGACAAATGCATTTCATTTGAATAGTAAATAAATACAATTGGTATAGGAAATGACTAAAACCCAAATCAAAAGGGAGACCTGCCAACTTTAAAATTTTTAAAATTTTGTAGTTTTTAGGAAATAACAATCATAGTCCCTAATTAACTTTATAAATTTAGCATTTACTCAACTTTCCAAAATTAAAAATAGGGCATCAAAACCCCTTGAATTATTTTGTCGGGCTTCAGTTTTCATTTTTATATTTTTTAAAAACCCTTTAGAAATGCTTTAAATTTCTAAAACTTGGAGCCAAAATTTGGTAATTCTCGAATTTTTCGAAGTAGAAGCGGGGCTAAAAATGTGACCATACCCCTAAAAAACGTATTATGTTGCGATTGCCTAGATGCAAAATTTTTCGAAATAGGACAAAAAAATGAAAAAAGAAAAAAACCCCAAACCCAAAAAGTAGAGCTTTTAAATAGCGAAGTATCCCTAAATGTGCTCGGGGGGCCTTAAAAAAGGGTCCCTGCCCAAACGGAAACCGCAATTGTAAAAACGAGACTTTTAAAAGCCTGTTAGGCGATATTAAAATTGTTTCCGACAGAGAAAAACACCGGGTACTCATTTTACCCCGGGTTATGATGAGAGAATGTGAGTAAAGAGTTTTTTCCAAGGACTAAACTATACGCCGGCGGGGCCCTCGAACCCGGGAGTTTAAAATCCAAAAAGCACAAAAAGCCGAAAAAAAATTTTGGTTAATTTTGACCGAAAAAAATTTAGGATCTTTAAAAAAAAATACTTTGGAATCCCGTTAACCCCCAAAACCCCCGGGCCCGGGAAAGTTTTGGTTGACTTTAAACTTAAAGCAATGTTGAATTTACCCCTTAACAAGGGAGCACTTTAAGATAGTAGTCCTTCAGAGCCACCAGGCCCCTGGAGCTGGAGTTTAAAAGTGAAACAGAAAAAAGCAATTTCTTGCTACCCTTTTGGGTATGATCCTAGCTTTCGCAGAGACTTCCCAATCTAACAGACCCAGCTACCCACCCCACTTCTGGGGGACAGGGGTCAAAAAAAAAAAAACTCGACGCACCCCGGATCGATTTCGGTCCCTTTGGCCCGTGAAAACGAGTGTTTTACCCGCGAGTTTTTCGGGGCCACCAGATGGTAGAGCACAGGAAAAATTTTTTCCAACAAGATGTGTTGATTTTTAAACAGGGAAGGGTTTACAAAAAGAGTGTTGGGCTTTATGTGGATTTCCTGTAGTGGGAAAAAAAAAAAATTTCATTTAAAATTTAATGTTTTATTTTTAATTTAAAATTTTTAGTATCTGGTTTACCCCGGGGCAAATTACCCAAAATTTGCATATTGGGGCATAAATTTCGATCCAAATGCGTTTATGTGGGTTTTTGTTAAACACTCGTCCTTTGGACCGAGGGGGGGCAGGGGTTTGAGTTCCACTCTGAGCGCGCATGTTGAGGGGGGGTTTTGGGGGGATTACAAAAAAAAAGAAAAAAATAATTTTTTTATATTTGGGGGGTTTTTTAAACATTCTGTATTTGTCCCTTAAAGTTTAAAAATAACATTTTTTTTGGGAAAATATAAATTATCTGTTTGTACCCGTTTTTTCGGGGCCCAATTTGGGGGGGAAAGGCGTAAAAAAAAAAAAAATCCCTTTTGCAAAAGTTCCCCAAAAAATAAAGAAAGGGGAAAAAAACCCTTCCAAATTTTTTCCCCTTTTTAATTGTACTCGTAGCATAGTGTGTCACCCCCAAAAGATTTTACAGCTTTAGCTTATTGGGAAAGTTTATTAGAAAAACTTTTCCCAAAATTAGAATCAAAAAAATTTTCCCCTTTGGGGGAAAATAGCAAAATAGCTTTCCGTTTTATTACATTTTTTTTTATTACCTGTACCATTTTCGGGGCTGTGATTTTCGTGCCTTTACTTTTTTTGTCTATTTTTAAAAAATTGGGTTTTTTTTTTTAAAATTATTTTAATTAAAAAAAATAAATAAAAAAATATCGTTTTCTACCAAAAACTCAAAAACAATTATTTTAAGGATTTTCCTAATCTTAGCCCCAAAACCGCCCCTAAAGTAATTTTAAAAAAGGGTCTTTA
>NW_027627307.1:0-5311 GCF_034508935.2 Berghia stephanieae
ACCGCCTCTCCCTGAGTGGGAAGACCGACGCCCGACCCGAGAGCCGAAACGCCGACCCAACCCGTGAGACGGACCCCTCTTGACCGCCGTTTGTTATCCGCCAGGGCAGAGTCTCGCCCGTTATCGAATGAACCAGACGGATCGCTCCACGGCTAGCAACGGCCATGCACCACCACCCACCGAATCATGAAAGAGCCTCAGTCTGTCAATCCACGCGGTGTCCGGACCTGGTAAGCTTCCCCGTGTTGAGTCAAATTGAGCCGCAGGCTCCACTCCTGTGGTGCCCTTCCGTCAATTCCTTTAAGTTTCAGCCTTGCACCGTACTCCCCCCGGAGCCCAGGCACTCTGATTTCTCCGGGCCTCGCAGGCTTCCCCACAGGGACGTCCCCGCGTAACCGTCGGCATGGTTTACTGTCGGAACTACCGGGGTACCTGATCGCGTTCGTTCCTCCGACTTTCGTTCATGATCAACGAAGGCGCTCTGGCCGTGCCTTCGCTCTTGTTCGTCCCACCGCGATCGTCGGATTCCACCCCTCCCGCGTAGTACGCCGCCCCCCGCCGTCTCTATAGACCTCGCCCACCGCCCCCACGAGACCGGTCCCGTGGTTACATTGCGGGCGGTGGCGTCATCACATCGTTCCGAGCAAAGCTGTGCGAGCACGACCTGCTTTGAGCACTCCAATTGATTCAGGAGAACACCGCCCGTACCTTAGTGTCGGCCCAGATACGCCACGTACCAACCGACACGCTTAAGACGGAAAGAGACTAAACCGGCAGCGACGGGCAAGCGATGCCCGCGAGATCCGTCGCGAGGGTCCGGTTGCGCACCGGAAGGCACCGCTTGCTCCATCCCCAAAACCACGACGGTGCATAATCGCCGGGCAACGTCACCCGGGGTTTGTCGCTGCCGTCACCTCAGAGATCCAACTACGAGCGTTTTAAACGCAGCAACTACAACATACGCCATCGAGCTGGAATTACCGCGGCTGCTGGCACCAGGCTTGCCCTCCGATAGGTCATCAAGGGCACGTGTTTGGTCTACGCTCAATCCGACCGCTAGCTCGCATGCGAGCCCAGCCCCGACATTTATCTTCACTACCTCACCGTGCTGGAGTGGTAAGTTGCGCGCCTGCTGCCACCCTTAACGTGGTAGCCGTCTCGCAGGCTCCCTCTCCGGATCGAACCCTGATCCTCCGTCACCCGTAGCCAACACGGGGCTCTTGCCGGCCGTCTAAATTTGATGGGACGGCGAGCAAACGGCACGCCGCTAACAGCGGTCGTCACATACCCAGAGTTCGCCTCAGCCTGGCGGGCGGCGTTAACCACCCGCCGCCGTCAAGATCCTAATAAATGCGCCCTCTCCCCGCGGAGGTAACCCCGTTAGGAGGAGACTCGTGTGCACGTATTAGCTCTGGATTCCTACAGGTGTCCGGACAAACATCGCCCACCCCGTGTATTATCGCCGATATACTGAGCAGTTCGCGCTTCCCCTTCTGTGTAGGGTGAGCATAGCGTGCATGGCTTAACCCTCAAGACAAGCATAAGACTACAGGCAGATCAACCTGTAGCGTATCCATTTCCAACCCGCGGGACGGACCCGCTGGGACAGAGGCTACGGCGCCGACGACCGAAGCCCAGACGCCGAGAACTCCCACGCTCGACTCCTTCGCCGACGCCCTTCTCGACTCTACCGCACAAACGTTCACCCCTTCGGCCTTCTCGCTGCTGGGTCGGACTGCTCCGACCGCCCGACACCTCGCGCTCACACGACTCTAGTCCTCTACCGAGAGCTAACCTGGACCGACTCCGACTCTCCACCACCGCTCGTCCAGCGCTGGTGACCGTGGTGTACCAGAGGCCACCGCGCGCCTTTCGGCTCGCCTTGCTTCAATTTCAATTTTTCCGACCGACGACCGCCTTCCCTACTATACGTCCCAAACCCCTGGTAAGGTAGCCCTTTTCCTCTTGCGGACTACTAAAAAAAAAAATTTTTTGGTGCAAATTCAGATTCGACCCCAGGCACGTATGGCAAACCCAGCCCGACCTCCGAACAGCCCGAATTTCCCATCGCACTACTCTAGCGAAGTACGGGAACGCGTTTAACGCCGCGTAAACGTCTTCCGAGCGAGTACAGGGCCCTAACGGAAGGGCCCCGAATTCAAAACCGTCGCAATGGGAGGTCCCAGTGCGATCATAGTGGTGGGTTTATTTCATTCAAATTCGCTCCGTAGAGAAATGCCTCGACCAAAGTTTTTTCCCTCGCCCTCGGAGGCTTACCGCGGAGCGTCCCGCGCTAGAGTCCTTCTCGGCCGTAGCGAGAGCTTCTTACCCCAGGGACGCCCGTGCGGTAAAGCCTCGAATCGACGAGGCGATAAAATCGTATGAATAAAGCTCCCAAACCGGATTTGAACCCCGGCAGGTTGGCCGGCCCGTGGCCAACTCGATCGAGCCCGAGTCGTCGATCGCCCGACTCTAGCGAAGTAGCGGGAACGCGTTTAACACTCCGCCAAGCGAGTACAGGGCCCTAACGGAAGGGCCCCGAAGTTCAAAACCGGTCGCAATGGGGAGGTCCCAGGTGCGATCATAGGTGGTGGGTTTATTTCATTCAAATCGCTCCGTAGAGGAAATGCGCTCGACCAAAGTTTTTTCCCTCGCCCTCGAGGCTTACCGCGGGAGCGTCCCGGCGCTAGAGTCCTTCTCGGCCGTAGCGAGAGCTTCTTACCCCAGGACGCCCGTGCGGTAAAGCCTCGAATCGACGAGGCGATAAAATCGTATGAATAAAGCTCCCAAACCGGGATTTGAACCCCGGCAGGTTGGCCGGCCCGTGGCCAACTCGATCGAGCCCGAGTCGTCGATCGCCCGACTCTAGCGAAGTAGCGGAACGCGTTTAAACACTCCGCCAAGCGAGTACAGGGCCCTAACGGGAAGGGCCCCGAATTTCAAAACCGTCGGCAATGGGAGGTCCCAGTGCGATCATAGGTGGTGGTTTATTTCATTCAAATTCGCTCCGTAGAGGAAATGCGCTCGACCAAAGTTTTTCCCTCGCCCTCGAGGGCTTACCGCGGGAGCGTCCCGGCGCTAGAGTCCTTCTCGGCCGTAGCGAGAGCTTCTTACCCCAGGGGCGCCCGTGCTAAAGCCTCGAATCGACGAGGCGATAAAATCGTATGAATAAAACTCCCAAACCGGATTTGAACCCCGCCAGGTTGGCCGCCCGTGGGGCCCAACCCCGATCGAGCCCGAGTCGTCGATCGCCCGACTCTAGCGAAGTACGGAACGCGTTTAAACACTCCGCCAACGGTACAGGGCCCAACGGGAAGGGCCCCGAAGTTCAAAACCGGGCGCAATGGGGAGGTCCCAGGTGCGATCATAGGTGGGGGGGTTTATTTCATTCAAATTCGCTCCGTAGAGGAAATGCCGCTCGACCCAAAGTTTTTCCCTCGCCCTCGGAGGGCTTACCGCGGAGCGTCCCGGCGCTAAGGTCCTTCTCGGCCGTAGCGAAGCTTCTTACCCCAGGGCGCCCGTGCGGTAAAGCCTCGAATCGACGAGCGATAAATCGTATGAATAAAGCTCCAAAAACCCGGGGTTTGAACCCCGCACGGTTGGCCGGCCCGTGGCCAACTCGACGAACCGAGGATCGCCCAAGCAAAAATTTTTTAAAAAAAAAGTAAAAAATTTTAAAAAAATAAATTTTATTATATGGTTTTTTGGGTTTTTTTTCCAACTTCGCGGCCGGCAATCGTGTCAAAGTTTAAACGCCCCACTCCAACAGCAAAAAACCCACGTGCAGCGGGCACGCAAAGGACGAGAAACACTATAGGGAAAGTATTGTTTTTAATTAAAGGGGAAAAAGGGGGGAAAAAACTTTTATCGATACCAAAATTCCCACCCGGGAATCGGCTCAAACGCTTCAAACCCTCACACCAACCAAACTTACGGCAACACACACAGGACGGGAAAAAACACTCACGCCCGGTATTGTTTAATTGTTACGGGGGAAAAGCAGAAAGAACCTTTTTATCGAGTACCAACTATGGGCCAGCCAGGGAAACGCTCAAAATTTTCAACCGTCTACAGCCCAAAACAACCTTTCGTCAGACCACGACCGAGAAAAAACACTCACCAGGACGTTTTAAATATTTGGAAAAATGGAAAAACCTTCACGAACCTTCCCGAGCCAGGGAACGTCTCAAAGCCTTTCAACGCGCTACAGCCAACACAACACTACTCAACACCGACAAGGAAAAATACTTTAGCCAGTATTCGTTTTTATCTATAGGGGGGGGGAAAGCATAAAAACCCTTTTTTCATACTCAACTATGCGCCACCACAATCGGGGTCAAAGCCTTTACAAGCCTACACCAAACAACACTTACGTGCAAGCGGACACACAACGGGGAAAACACTACTCACCCAGATTTGTTTTACATCTGATTTCGAGAAACGAGAAAAACCCTTTTATGTACTCAACTATCCCGGCCCGCAACTGCCAAAAACCTTACAAGCCACACCAAAAGCAACACTTACGGCAGACGGGGCACACAACAGAAAAAAACACTCACGCCCGTATTCGTTTTACATCTATTACGGAAGAAAGCGAGTAAAAACCTTCTATCAGACCAAATAGCCCGACCAGGGAATCTCTCAAAACGCTTTAACAACGCGTCACAGCCAACGCAACACTACGTCAAGCGGGGCACGACAGGACAAAAACACTACTCACGGCCCGGGATTCGTTTTACAACTATTACGGGAGAGAATCGATAAAGAACCTTTTTACGAACCAACATGCGCCACCCGGGAATCGGGTCAAAGCGCTTTTCAACGCTCTACAGCCAAAACAAAACTTCGTGCAGAGCGGACACGACCGGGAGAAAACACTACTCCCCGGCCGGGATTTGTTTTTCATCATTACGGGAAAATGCGATAAAGAACCTTTTACGATACTCAATATGCCCACCCGGGAAATCGGCCCAAAGCGCTTTACAACGCGTCTACACCCAAAAGCAACCTTACGTCAGAGGGGACACGACAGGGGGGGAAAACACTACCCGGCCCCGGGATTCGTTTCTCTGATTACGGGAGGAATCGATAAAAACCTTTTTTATCGATACTCAACTATGCCCGACCACAAACGGGCCCAAAACCTTTACAACGCTCTACACCAACAGCAACACTCTAACGTGCAAGCGGGGCCGACAGGCGGGGGAAAAAAAATACTCACGCCCGGGATTCGTTTTAACTGATTACGGGAGAGAATGCGATAAAGAACCTTTATCGATACTCAAAATAGCCCGAGCCAGCAAAAGTGCTC
>NW_027627308.1:0-5310 GCF_034508935.2 Berghia stephanieae
TTTTTTTTTTTCGGGGAAAAAAAATGTTTGGTCTAATCTTTTCATTTAAATGATTCTTCAACAAAGATCCCCCCAAAGATCATACATAAAAAAAATTTAAAAGTAATTCTAACCCTTTTTCAGGTGACTTTACAAAACCCCCGGGCATAAAGGGAAACGAAAACAAATTATAACAAAATTTTAATTTTGTATTTTTTGACAATGTACTTTCGTCAAAATTTGGAGAAATTTAATAATTTCATTTTTCTACATAAAAACATGAATATTAACTTTTCTTTTCTAACCTTTGAAAATCTAACCTTTCAAAAAAAATTAAATTTAAACACCTGTTTGCCTCCCCCCTTAAAGGGGCAACACGGGGGGACTATTTTCGCCCTCTCAATTGAGGCCCCCCCGTCCCACCGGGACAATACGCATCTAAATTTTTCTTGTTAGTGATAAAAGTGAAAAAAAGTATTGGGTTATGAAAAAACCCAATCAAGCAGAAAAGAAAATCACATTGAAGAAAAGGAAACCCTTCCCCAAAAAAAGGGAAAACCTCGCATTTGCCTTTACTCTACACCATTCACTTTTGCATCCCCTCAAGCCCTTTTTTTTGCTTTTCGCTGGTGTTTTAATATAAATTTTAAATTTCTTAATACCTTTCTTTTTTGCCTTACGAAAATAATAATACGTAGGTTGAAGTAAAAAACGATGTAATTTTAAATTTTTTTAAATAGGGGCTTGAACAAATAGAAACATAAAAATTGTCTATCGTACGTTTAAGGCCAATAGGGGTTAAAAACTTAAAAGGCTTTGTGCAATTTTCAGCACGATATCAATTTCAAAGTTAACGTCTAAATAAAAAAAAAAACCATTTGAACATTCTGGTCAAATGGGCGTTTCAAATCTTTCTAACTTGCACACCATATCTAATGTCATATCGATATAAAAAAAATTTTTTTTTCCCTATCAACACCCTTTTTGACTTTCCTCTACAACAAATTGATTCTACTAAATTCACAAAATAAATAAAAATCCAATATCAGGGACATTGTTCATCGAAATCAAAATTCATAAGTTTTAATTTTTATCAATGGAATTTCTTAAAACATAATGGAAAACTTTTTTTTTTCCTCAATTAGATTATTCCATATTTCACAAGTTCTTTGTTTGGGGGTTTTTTTTCTTTTAAAATTTTAATTGCATTTTTCAACAATATCTTAATCTTGCCCCTCTTATACCAAAAAAACTAAGAAAGTTTAACAAAACTTAAAAGCTTTATGTCATGATGTTTCAGTTGAAAAAACCCCAAAATTCCCCTTTGGGGGGGGGGGGGGGGGGTTGTTTTTTTTCCTGGGGCCAACCGTATAGAATAAACCCTTTTACTTGCCAATATCTTAATGAAGATTTAGATACTTAATTTTCTAATCAGGGAAAAAACACCCGGGTCTGATCGGACGGACTAGGGATTCAACTAAGCAAAGTCGGGAACTTTGTATCTAAGTTTTGGGAAGTCAGAGACTACGAAAGAAAGCTTTTCATGGATCAGATTTCGTCCCGACTATAAAGTCTCTGACTACGCTTGCGAAGCTAAACACAGAGTAAATCTTTTTTTAATGGGACCAAAACTAACACAAAACGTCATAGAAATTTTTACTTTTCCGCGCCCATTTCATACAAAGGGGCAAGAAATCTATTTCTTCTGGGGTTTTGTTTTGATCGCTATTTGTTGTTTTTTTGTTGTTGTTTTTCCCCCACAAATAAAAATGGGTTTGCAATTTTAGGTGAAAAAAATGTTTGAGAAGTGTGTGTTAAGTTTTTATAAATAAGATAAAAGGCACTTAAATGATTTTTATCCAGCGCGTGCAGTTTACATAAAAGGGTGGTGCCAGACAAAAACTTACCAGCTACTTGAAATATAAAAAAAAAAAAAAAAACCTTACATACTGAAAGAAATTTTTTCATGTGATTTTCAACCCGAAAAATCTTTCAATAGTTTGTTATAAAATCACGAACAATTTTAGGGTTTTGGGACACTGAGGGAAATGCTAAAGGGACACATCAGACATGAATTCAACAACAAAGGGGAAATTTTCAAATTTACAAAGCGTAAGAAAAACACCCATCCTATTAAAAGATACGTTTTTTACTCTGAAACACCCCTTCCATTTCGAAAACAAACACACCCCATGCAAGACCCTCTCTCTCTCTCTCTCTTTTCCCTCTCTCTCTCTCTCTCTTATATATATATATAAATATATAATATATTAATTATATAATAAATTTTATATATGTTATATAAATAAAAAATATAAATAATACATAATATATACATATCTACCTTCTGTGTTGTGTGGAGAGAGAAGAAAGAGAGAAAAAAAAAAATAAACCCGCAAAAACCACAACACACCACACAAATAAAAAAACGCTATTCACACAAATCAGATTAGCATATAGCCACATAAATAAATTTTTTGATTTAACCTTTTCACTTTCCTTCTATAAATTTTTTTGCAAAATTAAAAAAATAAGAAAATTTTTGATAAAAGATATAGGATGAATAGATGAAAAAGATACATAAAGATGAATAATAATAAAAAAAATAATAATAA
Organism: Berghia stephanieae; assembly: GCF_034508935.2. Taxonomy (NCBI): domain Eukaryota; kingdom Metazoa; phylum Mollusca; class Gastropoda; order Nudibranchia; family Aeolidiidae; genus Berghia; species Berghia stephanieae. The sequence goes on from NW_027627308.1 coordinate 2,595, forward strand.
AATAATAATAAAATAATAATAAATAATAAAAATAATAAATTTAAAATAAAAAAATAAATTAATATAAAAAAAATCACACAAGAAAGAAAAAAAATAAACTTAAAATCGGATTTGATAAAAAAAAGATGGTCGAAGTTACAAAAAAATTATTTTAAAGTAAATCCCAAACTTTAGCTTTTTTTTTTCCCCAGCCCAAACGGGTTTGGGAGAAAAAATTTCTCGGCACCTAGGGGGGGTTTTTTTCCCCTTTGTGAAGATAAAAAATTTCGGCCATTTCCAGGATTCAATTTAAATATAGTAAGAATACCTTAAATGGGGCCCGCAAAAAAAACCCCTCATTGCAATCGTTTGAGGGGAAATCCATCACTCGCTCAGCCATGGTCACGGTACACAAAATCCTGACGTCTCAAAGACTGTGTAATGGGGAAAAGCGTGGGGAAAAAGGCGTTGGACAGAAAAAGGGGGTCTTTCGCACGTTTAAAAGCATTTATAGCATTTTTCAGTTTTAATATTTTTAAAATGCGTTACCATTTTAAAAAAGGATTTGGTGCCCCACCATTTTAAAAAAAAGACCACGCCCCTGTCTTTTCCACGGGGTACATTGTTCTAAGTTGAAGCATGTGCCTGCCTGAAGCTGGGGCCCAAAAAACAAAGAAAGAGTGATGAGGGGAGAATCGGGGGAAACAAACAGACATCTTTTTGTACAAACCCCCGTCGGGACAACAAAAACAATAAACCTTAAAACAAAGGAAAAAAAGCAGTATAATTACATCGTCTGTATCAACATGTTGAGGTTTTAACGAACGTTAGCGCGGGGGATAGAAAATAAGGGCCCGGGGAAAACTGAAATTTCGAGAAAAAAATGGGCATAAAAAACAAAAAGAATGTAATAGTTTATTAGTAGAATAATAGTATAGTTATAGTAGCAAAAGTAAGTAGTATATATTGGTAGTATATAGAATATAGAGAGTAAAATGGGATATTGTTTTTAAAATATTATAGTAAGTATATATAGTAGTAAATAGTAGATAGTATTTTGAAGTTGTTGTTTTTTGTTGGTTTTTATAAATTGTAGTATAGAGCATTATATAGTAAATTATAGTGTAGTATGTTTATATATAGGAAAGATAAATGAAAAGCACACAGCACACAGTAGATAAAAGAGGGGGGAGAGGGGGAGGAAAGGGGGGGAGAGGGGGAAGTTTTCTAGAAACTTTGTTGGGGGGGGGGGGGGGAAAAGAGACCCCAAAAATGTTTTGAATTTGGCAAATAGATGTTTTGGGGTTTCCGAAACTTCGAAAAAGAAAGAAAGAAAATAAACAAAACCAAAAAAAAAAAAAAACAAACAATAAATAAATAAATAAATAAATAAAAAAATAAAAAATAATAAATAAAAAAAATATCAAAACTGTCCGGTTTCTTTTCAATCGCTTACAATTACTTCCCCCAGGGAAGGGGCAAGATTTTGAAATTTTTCCCCCCAAATAAAAGATATTTACCCTCAAAAATCCGGGTTAAAATTTTTCCCCCCTTTTTGTCCCCGATTCCGTAGTCCCTTCATAAACTTACAACCCTTTTAGCTGAACAACGATTATCTAGACTTCGTCGTAGTCCCGCCCTAATCAAAAAAACCCCCGAGACGGGTTTTTGAATAGGAATTTTTGGGTTTGTCACAATCAGGCAAAAAAAAAAAAAAAAAAAAAAAAAAAAAAAAAAAAAAAAAAACAAAAACAAAAAGAACACCCACCCCAAAGAAAATAGACCCAAAAAAAAGGCCTTAAAGGCTAAATGGTTAAAAATTATGGACTTGGGAAATAGTTTCCAATGATTTACAATAGAAAACTTTGGGTCCCAAGGACTATATTTTTGACCCCTTCCCCCCGTTTTACCCCACATTGATTGTGACATCGTTAGGGCCGGGGAAAATACTTGTAAGTGTCGACTATTCAAATGATAGCAAGCAATTTCTACGCCTTTTTTTTACGATAAAAAACTGGGTAATCCCGCCAAATTGGGCCTAAGGCCTGAAGGACACATATTCTTTTTTAAAAAATGCCCGGGCAGTCAACAGTTTAAAAGAACCCCTTTCCTTTTTAGACCGGGGGGGGGGCCAAATTTTTATTTTTTGGTTTGTAAAATTATATTTTAAATTTTGAAATGAATAAAAAAAGGCCTTAAAAATCTTTTTCAACCAAATGGCCTCAGTACCGGATACAACCTGGGAAAACAAAAGGGAAAAAAAAATTAATAGAAAATTAATCAACTAAAACAGCTTAAAGCTTCGAATTTGGAAACCGGGCGTTAAAAGTTTGGGGGGCCCCACTTAAGATAAAAATAAAAAATTTCCCTTTATTTTCATCCATAGGGGAAATTTTGTCTCTAGGGCTATTTCCCCAAAGACTGGAATAACCCCGCTTCAGTCGCAGTACAGGCCCCCAATTGACAGGGCGAGGACTTTCTAAAAGCCATACACCAGCGGTGGGGGGCGAATTCTTTCCCCCTTCCCCCAATTTTACACATTTTATTGTTCTTTTCATATTTTTTTTCGCTAAGGAAGGATTTTGATCCCGAATGATCATCATTTCTTGAATTTTTTTTATTTTTCAGACGTTCTTATATTTATTTTAAACTTTAAACACACGGATTACCTTTTCTGTATTTTACTACTTACTAAAGCAGATAAATGTCCAAAAGGTTGTACTTTTTAAAATTATTG
>NW_027627309.1:0-5309 GCF_034508935.2 Berghia stephanieae
TCTTTAAAATGAAAAAAACTCAAAACTTATGAAAAAATTAAATAAAATAATTTAAAAATTAATTACCAAAAACTTATAAAAATTAATCCTAATTTTAAATTGGAAACAAATTCTCCCACAAAATCAAGTTTCATAATTCGAAAATTCGAAATTAATCCAAATTACCCAAAAATAATGAAATTCAATAATTTTAATTGAATTGTAAATTGAAAAATTTCAAGCAAAATTGAAATATCAATTTAAACTCGAATTTAAATGAAATCCCCCCCCTCAAAAAACGAAAAATAAATGAATCCAAATTTCAAATGTATCCAAGTGCAACGGATTTCAAAAATTTATTTTGTATTGAAAACTGAAATTAAAAACGTCAAATTACCAAAAAAAACGTAAAAAATAAACTGAAATTAAATATTTTTTCAACATGAAAAAACGTTCAAAATGATCTCATGCAAAAATCAAATTCACTTTCAAAATTCGAATTGAAAAATCTCAAAATTCACCAAAAACGTGGAAATCGAAAATCAAAATCAAAATTTTAATTTTCACTGTAAAAGAAAATGAAATCTGAAACCAAAATTCTACTTTCTAACATTGTGAATCTCGAAAGAGCCAAACGACTTTTCATGAAAAATTCGATATTTGTCATACGTTGAAAACTCGAAATTTGAAATCGTCAAATTAACGAAAAAAATAAAAATCTGTAACCCTAAATTATATTTTTCAACATTGTAAACCGAAAGACGTTAAAATCGACTCTTTCATGCAAAAATCGAAGATTATCAATTGTCGAAAATTCGAAATTTGAAAAAATCGTCAAATTCACCAAACGAAAAATCGAAAATTCAAAAATCCAAATTAATTTATCATTGTAAACTCTGAAATCTCAAAACGACTATTTCAACAAAAATTGAAGATTCATCAGAACTCTTTCACAATAATTCGATGATTTTGTCATAGTGAAAACTGAAATAAAAAATCGTCAATTTAACCGAAAAAAAACGAAAAAAACAAAATCGTAACCCTAAATTAATTTTCAACATTGGAACTCGAAAACTCAAATCGACTCTTCATGCAAAAATTCGAAGATTCATCAGATTGTCGAAAATCGGAAATTTGAAAAATCCCAATTCACAAAAAACGTGAAAAATCGAAAATTTAAAATCCAAAATTTAATTTTTGATCATTGTAAACTCTGAAAGCCAAAGAGACTATTTCAAGCAAAAATGAAGATTTCATCAATTGTCGAAAACCGAAATTGACAAATCGTCAAATTCACCCTCCCCCCCCAAAAAAAAAAAAAAAAAAAAAAAAAAAAAAAAAAAAAAAAAAAAAAAAAAAAAAAAAAAAAAAAAAAAAACAAAAAAAAAAAAAAAAAAAAAAAAAAAAAAAAAAAAAAAAAAAAAAAAAAAAAAAAAAAAAAAAAAAAAAAAAAAAAAAAAAAAAAAAAAAAAAAAAAAAAAAAAAAAAAAAAAAAAAAAAAAAAAAAAAAAAAAAAAAAAAAAAAAAAAAAAAAAAAAAAAAAAAAAAAAAAAAAAAAAAAAAAAAAAAAAAAAAAAAAAAAAAAAAAAAAAAAAAAAAAAAAAAAAAAAAAAAAAAAAAAAAAAAAAAAAAAAAAAAAAAAAAAAAAAAAAAAAAAAAAAAAAAAAAAAAAAAAAAAAAAAAAAAAAAAAAAAAAAAAAAAAAAAAAAAAAAAAAAAAAAAAAAAAAAAAAAAAAAAAAAAAAAAAAAAAAAAAAAAAAAAAAAAAAAAAAAAAAAAAAAAAAAAAAAAAAAAAAAAAAAAAAAAAAAAAAAAAAAAAAAAAAAAAAAAAAAAAAAAAAAAAAAAAAAAAAAAAAAAAAAAAAAAAAAAAAAAAAAAAAAAAAAAAAAAAAAAAAAAAAAAAAAAAAAAAAAAAAAAAAAAAAAAAAAAAAAAAAAAAAAAAAAAAAAAAAAAAAAAAAAAAAAAAAAAAAAAAAAAAAAAAAAAAACCCCCCCCCCCCCCCCCCCCCCCCCCCCCCCCCCCCCCCCCCCCCCCCCCCCCCCCCCCCCCCCCCCCCCCCCCCCCCCCCCCCCCCCCCCCCCCCCCCCCCCCCCCCCCCCCCCCCCCCCCCCCCCCCCCCCCCCCCCCCCCCCCCCCCCCCCCCCCCCCCCCCCCCCCCCCCCCCCCCCCCCCCCCCCCCCCCCCCCCCCCCCCCCCCCCCCCCCCCCCCCCCCCCCCCCCCCCCCCCCCCCCCCCCCCCCCCCCCCCCCCCCCCCCCCCCCCCCCCCCCCCCCCCCCCCCCCCCCCCCCCCCCCCCCCCCCCCCCCCCCCCCCCCCCCCCCCCCCCCCCCCCCCCCCCCCCCCCCCCCCCCCCCCCCCCCCCCCCCCCCCCCCCCCCCCCCCCAAAAAAAAAAGAGAAAAAAAAAAAAAAATCGAAATTCCAAAATTCTACTTTCTAAAAAATTTTGAATAAAGATGCCAAAGGGCTTTTCATCAAAAAAAAATTTTATTTTGTCATACTGTTTAAACTCGGAAATTTGAAAAAAAACGTCAATTTAAAAAGAAAAAAATAAAAATCCTGTAAACCCAAATTTTTATTTTTTTAACTTGTTTAAACTCAAAGCTTCAAAATGACCCTTTTATGCAAAAATTCGAAGATTTCATCAATTGTCGAAAATTTGGAATTTGAAAAAAAACGTCCCAAATTTTACCAAAAAAGTGGAAAAAAAACGAAAATTTTAAAATCCAAATTTTTTAAATTTTTTTTCTTGTAAAACTCTGAAGATGCCAAAAAACGACTTTTCAAGCAAAAAAGAAGATTTCACAATTGTCGAAAACTCGGAAATTTGAACAAATCGTCAAATTCCCCCTCCCCCCTCAAAAAAAAAAAATAAACGTGAAAAAAATGAAAAACTGAAACTCCAAAAATTTTACTTTCTAAACATTGGGGAATCTCAAAAGATCTCAGCAAAATTTATTTTTTCATACGTGAAAACTCGGAAATTTGAAAAAATCTCAAATTTCACCGAAAAAAAACGTGAAAAAATAAAAAAACTTAAAATCCCAAATTATTTTTTTCAAAATTTTGAAACTCAAAAAACTTTTAAAATCGCTTTCTGCAAAAATTCGAAGATTTTTTGTTGTGAAAATTCGGATATTTGAAAAAGTCGTCATAATTTCACCTAAAAATGGAAAAAACAAAAATTTAATAATCCAAAATTTAATTTTTGACTTTAAAAATCTGAAAAACCAAAATCGACTATTTTTGCTAAAAATTGAAGATCTCTCAGATTTTCGAAAACTCGGGAAAAATTAAAAAATGGTCAAAACCAAAAAAAAAAAAAAAACGTGAAAAATATGAAAAATCTGGAAACTTCCAAATTCTACTTTCTAAACATTGTGAAACTCGAAAGATGCCAAAACGTACTCTTTCATTCAATAATTCGATGATTTTTGTCATACTGTTGAAAACTCGGAAATTTGAAAAAAATCGTCAAATTTAACCGAAAAAAAACATGAAAAAAAAAAAAAATCTGTAAACTCCTAAATTATTATTTTTCAACATTGTGAAGCTCGAAAGACGTTCAAAATCGACTCTTTCATGCAAAAATTCGAAGATTTCATCAGATTGTCGAAATTCGAAATTTGAAAAAATCGTCAAAAGTTCACCATAAAACGTGGAAAAATCGAAAATTTCATAAATCCCAAATTTAATTTTCCATCATTGTAAAACTCTGAAATGCACAAAGTGTCGACCATTTCAACTAAAAAAGTGAAGATTTCATCAAATTGACAAAAAACTCGGTAATTTGAAAAATCGTTCAAATTCCCCCCCCCTCCCCCAATAATAAAAAAAAAAACGTGAAAAATATGAACATCTGGAAACTTCCAAAGCTACTTTCTAAACACTTGTGAATCTCGATAGATGCTCAAAACGGACTCTTTCCATGCCAAATTCGATGATTTTGTCATACTGTTTGAAAACTCGAAATTTGAAAAAATCGGCAAATTTAACCTGAAAAAAAAACGTGAAAAAAATCAAAATCTAAACTCCTAAATTATTCTTTTTCATCCTTGTGAAACTCGAAAGACGTCAAAATCGACTCTTTCATCCAAAATTCGAAGATTTCATCAGATTGTCGAAAATTCGTAAATTTGACAAACTCGTCGTCCATATTTCTACTAAAAAACGCGAACAAATCGAAAATTTCAAGAATCCCCAAAATTTTAATTTTTGATCAATGTAAAACCTGAAGAATGCTCAAAGTCGACTATTTCAAGCAAAAAATTAAAGATTTCATCAGATTGTCGAAAACTCGGAAATTTGAACAAAATGTCAATTCACCCTCCCCCCTCAAAAAAAAAAATAAACTGAAAAAAATGAAAAATCTGGAAACATTCCAAAATTCTACTTTCTAAACATGTGAATCTCAAAGATGCTCAAAAGGGACTCTTTCCATGCAAAAATTTGATTTTGGTCATACTGGGTAAACATCGGAAATTTGAAAAAATCGTCAAATGTCACCGAAAAAAAACGTGAAAAAAATAAAAAATCTGTAAACTCCTAACTTATTATTTTTCAACATTGTGAAACTCGAAAGACGTTCAAAATCGACTCTTTCATGCAAAAATTCGAAGATTTCATCAGATTGTCGAAAATTCGGAAATTTGAAAAAAATCGTCCAAATTTTCACCATAAAAAACGTGGGAAAAATCGAAAATTTCAAAAATCCAAAATTTTAATTTTTGATCATTGTAAAACTCTGAAGATGCTCAAAGCGACATTTCAAGCAAAAATTGAAGATTTCGATCAATGTGTCGAAAACTCGGAAATTTGAAAAATCGTCAAATTCCCCCCCCCCCCCCCCCTCAAAAAAAAAAAACGTGAATAAAAAAAAATCTGGAAACTCCAAATTCTAATTTCTAAACATTGTGAAAACTCGAAAGATGCTCAAAACGGGCTCTTTCATGCAAAAAATTCGATGATTTTGTCAACTGTTGAAAACTGGAAATTTGAAAAAATCGTCAAATTTAAAAAAAATGAAAAAAATCAAAAATCTGTAAACTCCTAAATTATTATTTTTCAACATTGTGAAACTCGAAAGCGTTCAAAAATCGACTCTTTCATGCAAAATTCGAAGATTTTATCAATTGTCGAAAATTCGGGAAAATTTAAAAAATCTCAAATTTCACCAAAAACGGGAAAAATGAAAATTTTAAAAAAACCAAAATTTAATTTTTTACATTTTAAAAAACGAAGAGCTCAAAACGACTTTTCAACAAAAAAATTGAAGATTTTTTTTAATTTTGAAAACTCGGAATTTGAAAATTTCCCCCCCCCCCCTAAAAA
>NW_027627310.1:0-5310 GCF_034508935.2 Berghia stephanieae
GACTTTGAGATCTTCAGAGTTTTACAATGATCAAAAATTAAAATTTTGGATTTTTGAAATTTTCGATTTTTCCACGTTTTATGGTGAATTTTTGACGATTTTTTCAATTTCCGAGTTTTCAACAGTATGATAAAATCATCGAACTTTTGCATGAAACAGTCCATTTTGAGCATCTTTCGAGATTCACAATGTTCAGAAAGTAGAATTTTGGAGTTTCCAGATTTTTCATTTTTTTCACGTTTTCTTTTTGGGGGGAGGGGGGGGAGGGGGGCAATTTGACCAATTTTCAAATATCCGAGTTTTTGACAATCTGATGAAATCTTCAAATTTTTGCTTGAAATAGTCGAATTTGAGCATCTTCAGAGTTTTACAATGATCAAAAATTAAAATTTTGGATTTTTGAAATTTTCGATTTTTCCACGTTTTATGGTGAATTTTTGACGATTTTTTCAAATTTCCGAGTTTTCAACAGTATGATAAAATCATCGAACTTTTGCATGAAACAGTCCATTTTGAGCATCTTTCGAGATTCACAATGTTCAGAAAGTAGAATTTTGGAGTTTCAGATTTTTCATTTTTTTCACGTTTTTTTTTTTGGGGGGGGGGGAGGGGGGAATTTGAGGGATTTTCAAATATCCGAGTTTTGACAATCTGATGAAATCTTCAAATTTTTGCTTGAAATAGTCGACTTTGAGCATCTTCAGAGTTTTACAATGATCAAAAATTAAAATTTTGGATTTTTGAAATTTTCGATTTTTCCACGTTTTATGGTGAATTTGACGATTTTTTCAAATTTCCGAGTTTTCATGATAAAATCATCGAACTTTTGCATGAAACAGTCCATTTTGAGCATCTTTCGAGATTCACAATGTTCAGAAAGTAGAATTTTGGAGTTTCCAGATTTTTCATTTTTTCACGTTTTTTTCTTTTTGGGGGGGGGGGGGGGGGGGCAATTTGACGAATTTCTCAAATTCCGAGTTTTTGACAATCTGATGAAATCTTCAAATTTTTGCTTGAAATAGTCGACTTTGAGCATCTTCAGAGTTTTACAATGATCATAAATTTAAATTTTGGATTTTTGAAATTTTCGATTTTTCCACGTTTTATGGTGAATTTTGACGATTTTTTCAAATTTCCGAGTTTTCAACAGTATGATAAAATCATCGAACTTTTGCATGAAACAGTCCATTTTGAGCATCTTTCGAGATTCACAATGTTCAGAAAGTAGAATTTTGGAGTTTCCAGATTTTTCATTTTTTTCACGTTTTCTCTTTTTGGCGGGGGGGGGGGAGTGGGGGCAATTTGACCAATTTTCAAATATTCGAGTTTTTGACAATCTGATGAAATCTTCAAATTTTTGCTTGAAATAGTCGACTTTGAGCATCTTCAGAGTTTTACAATGATCAAAAATTAAAATTTTGGATTTTTGAAATTTTCGATTTTTCCACGTTTTATGGTGAATTTTTGACGATTTTTTCAAATTTCCGAGTTTTCAACAGTATGATAAAATCATCGAACTTTTGCATGAAACAGTCCATTTTGAGCATCTTTCGAGATTCAATGTTCAGAAAGTAGAATTTTGGAGTTTCCAGATTTTTCATTTTTTTTCACGTTTTTTTTTTTGGGGGGGGGGGGGGGGGAAATTGACGATTTTCAAATTTCCGAGTTTTGACAATCGATGAAATCTTCAAATTTTTTGCTTGAAATAATCGACTTTGAGCATCCTCAGAGTTTTACAATGATCAAAAATTAAAATTTTGGATTATTGAAATTTTCGATTTTTCCACGTTTTATGGTGAAATTTTGACGATTTTTTCAAATTTTCGAGTTTTCAACAGTATGATAAATCATCGAACTTTTGCATGAAACAGTCCATTTTGAGCATCTTTCGAGATTCACAATGTTCAGAAAGTAGAATTTTGGAGTTTCCAGATTTTTCATTTTTTTCACGTTTTTTTTTTTGGGGGGGGGGGGGAGGGGGGCAATTGACCATTTTCAAATTTCCGAGTTTTTGACAATCTGATGAAATCTTCAAATTTTTGCTTGAAATAGTCGACTTTGAGCATCTTCAGAGTTTTACAATGATCAAAAATTAAAATTTTGGATTTTTGAAATTTTCGATTTTTCACGTTTTATGGTGAATTTGACGATTTTTTCAAATTTCCGAGTTTTCAACAGTATAATAACATCATCGAACTTTTGCATTAAAGAGTCCATTTTGAGCATCTTTCGAGATTCACAATGTTCAGAAAGTAGAATTTTGGAGTTTCCAGATTTTTCATTTTTTTCACGTTTTTTTTTTGGGGGGAGGGGGGAGTGGGGGCAATTTGACAATTTTCAAATATCGAGTTTTGACAATCTGATGAAATCTTCAAATTTTTGCTTGAAATAGTCGACTTTGAGCATCTTCAGAGTTTTACAATGATCAAAATTAAAATTTTGGATTTTTGAAATTTTCGATTTTTCACGTTTTATGGTGAATTTTTGACGATTTTTTCAAATTTCCGAGTTTTCAACAGTATGATAAAATCATCGAACTTTTGCATGAAACAGTCCATTTTGAGCATCTTTCGAGATTCACAATGTTCAGAAAGTAGAATTTTGGAGTTTCAGATTTTTCATTTTTTTCACGTTTTTCTTTTTGGGGGGAGGGGGGAGTGGGGGCAATTTGACCAATTTTCAAATATCCGAGTTTTTGACAATCTGATGAAATCTTCAAATTTTTGCTTGAAATAGTCGACTTTGAGCATCTTCAGAGTTTTACAATGATCAAAAATTAAAATTTTGGATTTTTGAAATTTTCGATTTTTCAACGTTTTATGGTGAATTTTTGACGATTTTTTCAAATTTCCGAGTTTTCAACAGTATGATAAAATCATCGAACTTTTGCATGAAACAGTCCATTTTGAGCATCTTTCGAGATTCACAATGTTCAGAAAGTAGAATTTTGGAGTTTCCAGATTTTTTCATTTTTCGTTTTTTTTTTTTGGGGGGGGGGGGGAGTGGGGGGCAATTGACGATTTTCAAATTATCCGAGTTTTGACAATCTGATGAAATCTTCAAATTTTTGCTTGAAATAGTCGACTTTTGAGATCTCAGAGTTTAAATGATCAAAATTAAAATTTTGGATTTTTGAATTTTCGATTTTTCACGTTTATGGTGAATTTGACGATTTTTTCAATTTCGAGTTTTCACAGTTGATAAAATATCGACTTTTGATGAAACAGTCATTTTGAGCATCTTTCGAGATTCACAATGTTCGAAAGTAGAATTTTGGAGTTTCAGATTTTTCTTTTTTTCCGTTTTTTTTTTTGGGGGGGGGGGGGAGGGGGGCAATTTGACATTTTCAATTCCGAGTTTTGACAATTGATGAAATCTTCAAATTTTTGCTTGAATAGTCGATTTGGCATTCAGAGTTTTACAATGATCAAAATTAATTTTGGATTTTGAATTTTGATTTTCACGTTTTATGGTGAATTTTGCGTTTTTTAAATTTGAGTTTTAAGATGTAAATATCGAATTTTGATGAAAGTCTTTGAGCATCTTCGGATTAAAGTTCAGAAGTAGAATTTGGAGTTTCAGATTTTTATTTTTTCAGTTTTTTTTGGGGGGGGGGGGGGGGAATGAATTCAAATTCGAGTTTGACATCGATGAAATTTAAATTTGTGAAATAGTCTTTGAGCATTTCGAGTTTCATGATCAAATAATTTTGGATTTTTGAATTTCGATTTTTCGTTTATGGTGAATTTGACGATTTTCAAATTTCGAGTTTAACGTATGATAATCATCGAACTTGCATGAACAGTCATTTTGAGATTGAGTTCAATGTCAGAAGTAGAATTTTGGAGTTCAGATTTTCTTTTAGTTTTTTTTGGGGGGGGGGGGGGGATGTTTTAAATCGGTTTGACATGTGAAATTTCAATTTTTGTTGAATAGTCGATTGATTTCAGTTCAATGAAAAAATAATTGATTTGATTTTTTTCGTTTTGTGATTTGAGTTTTAATGTTATATAATGATTGTGAATCTTGATTGGTTTGGTGATTTGGAGTTAGATTTATTTTTTTTTTTTTTTGGGGGGGGAGGGGGAAGTTTATGGTTTGATGAGATTCATTTGTGAATGGTTGGATTTCAGTTTATATCAATTAATTGGATTTGAATTTTGATTTACTTTGGTTTGAGATTTTAAATTCGGTTTTCAATTGATAAAATGAATTGATGAAGTATTTTGGTTGGTTCAAGTAGAAGGATTGTTTTTTTTCGTTTTTTGGGGGGGGGGGGGGATGATTCATGATTTGCATGATCTATTTTTGATGTTGTTTCAGTTTATTTGTTTATTGTTTCACGTTTGGCGTGTTTATGGTGATTTGACGATTTTTAATTGGTTTTAAGTTGATAAATATGAATTTGAATTTTTCGAGTGAATTTGGAGTTTCATTTTTTTTTTTTTTTTTTGGGGGGGGGGGGGGGAATTATTTTGAGTTGAAGATGAATTAAATTTGTTGATGTTGGATTAGGTTTTAATGATCAAATTAATTGGATTTGAATTTTCGTTTGTTATGGTGAATTGGTTTTAATTTGGTTACAGTAGTAAATGAATTTGATGAAAGTCTTGGATTTGAGATTCATGTTGAATGAATTTGGAGTTGATTTTATTTTAGTTTTTTTTGGGGGGGGGGGGGGGGAATCGATTTTAATCGGTTTTAAGATGAATTCAATTTTTGTGATAGTGATTGGTCGGTTTTAATACAAATAATTGATTTGAATTTTATACGTTTTATGGTGAATTTTGGACGATTTTTTCAAATTTCCGAGTTTTCAACAGTATGATAAAATCATCGAACTTTTGCATGAAACAGTCCATTTTGGGCATCTTTCGAGATTCACAATGTTCAGAAAGTAGAATTTTGGAGTTTCTAGATTTTTCATTTTTTTCACGTTTTTTTTTTTTTGGGGGGGGGGGGAGGGGGAAAATTGACGGATTTTCAAATTTCCGAGTTTTCGACAATCCGATGAAATCTTCAATTTTTGCTTGAAATAGTCGACTTTGAGCATCTTCAGAGTTTTACAATGATCAAAAATTAAAATTTCGGATTTTTGAAATTTTTGATTTTTCCACGTTTTATGGTGAATTTGACGATTTTTTCAAATTTCCGAGTTTTCAACAATATGATAAAATCATCGATCTTTTGCATGAAACAGTCCATTTTGAGCATCTTTCGAGATTCACAATGTTCAGAAAGTAGAATTTTGGAGTTTCCAGATTTTTCATTTTTTCACGTTTTCTTTTTTGGGGGAGGGGGGTGGGGGCA
>NW_027627311.1:0-15000 GCF_034508935.2 Berghia stephanieae
ATATTTAAGGAAATTTTTTTCGGCGAATTTTAAACTGTAAAAACTTTTTTTTGTTTTTAGTTCTTTTATTTTAACATTCAAAAGTTTTTAGTTATTTCCTTTATCTTTCCCAATTTTAGAGCAAAATGGGGGGCCGGTTGAAACATCTTTAATTTTCCGACGGGATTGTGACTGTTTGTTTTTGTGGCCCTGCCTAAAAAATGTTTTAAAAATTTTTGGGGACTTTGTTTTGTTTTGTTTTGGATTGTTTTTTAAGTTTTTTTTTTTTTTTTTTTTTTTTTTGGGGGGGGGGGGGGGGGTTGGGGGGGGGGGTTTGTTTTTTTTTTTAAATGGTTCAAATTTTTCCCGGGGTGTAAATTGTAAAATTTTAAATATCATCCTCGGGTTTGTGTTTGGCCCTTGCGGTCCTTCTCCAATCCGATCCTTGGGTCCCATGAAATCTGGTTGTTTTTTAAGTCATTTTTGGGCCTTTTTGGGTTATTTGAAAATCATTCTTGTTTTTCCTTCCCTCTTTCCCCTTCGATCATCCCTTGTTAAAAATTTTTTTCGCTCTACTCCCACTCCCCCAAAAAGGTAACTCCTTTTTCTATTTATGATCGTATTCTTTTTTTCCCCCCTTTTTCCAAATTTCCTTTTTGACCCCTATTCCCCATGCCCCCTAACTTTTTATAACCCATTAAAATCCTTAACCCCCTCTAATTTCTTTGTCAGCGCCACGTTTCACCCCGATAAAAGGGTCTTATAAAATTGTTTCTTTTTTCATCGGTTTAAGTTGGGGTTGTTTTTTAAACAAACTGTGTTTTTTTGGGAAACTTTTTTTTTTTTTTTTTTTTTTGTTTTAATTTTTTGTCACGGCGTCTGGGGATGTAGTAAAAAATTTTTAAAAATTTTTTTACTGTTTAGGGTTTCCCTTTGTTGAAATGGAAGGTCGGGGTTTTGCCATTTTTGAGCCCCCAGTATTCGGTTTTTTAATTTTTTTTTGGCCCCACCTTCATTTTGCAACCCCTTTTAAATCAAAAAATTTTCGCCGTGTTTGGAGAGTGGGCCCGTCCTCGTCGCTTTTCTTATGTTTATATTTGCCCCCAACGAACCCCTTTTTAATATTTTTTATCATCTAAGGTTTTAAACGACATTTTCGAGCCGGGTAAAATTTTAAAATTTTAGCGCTTTTTTTATTTTTAAAAAAGAAGGGAAAACAAAAAATGGGCGAATGAAAAAAAGATAACCAAATGAGATTTGAGGCCTTTTAAAAGGGGTCGATTTTAAAATTTTTTTGGGTTTTCACTTCATTTAAAAAAAATACTGCTGTGGTCTGTTCGGGCAAATAAAATTTTTTTGGAGCTTTCCCCAACTTTAAAAAAGCGAATTTAAAGGAATTGTCCTGGAAGGGCTGTCCACAAAAAAATGTAGGTCTTATGGTACTTTGTGGTATTGGGGAAACGGTCCAAGGGCCCTTACTTTCCCCTAGCAACAATGGCGTTTTTAAAAGTAACTTTTGTCGACTGGTATCTGACTAAGAAACCCAGTAGTAAAAACCTTGCCCTTACAATAATTCCAAACCGAAAACTGAAAAATTTTATTGCAAATTAAATAAAAATGAGAAGTGACTTTTTGGGGATGGAGGGGGGATCTGCCTCATTTCCCAACATCGTCCGGGGTTGGCAAGGGGAAGTTTACAAAGACAGGAGACAGTCTTGCACACAGTGGTTGATGAGTGTGTTTTGTGGGGGGGGGGGGGGGGGCGTTTTTTCCTCAGCTATTTTTTGAAGTTTATGGAATATAGACTCGGGAATCCATTATTGGTGTCGTAAACCCAAAACAGTGACACGGCCCGTGACGAAATTTGCTGCGACATCACGTTATGATCATGACGAAATTTTTTTTTGATGTCTTTTAACAATTAGTGGCAAACTTTGTTTTACTGTTATTTTAATTAAGCCCTGATATATTAGCATTTCATTGACTGTTGTGTCTAAATCACGTGCACAGATTGTTAAGAACACGACAGACAACCCTGAAAAAAATGCAAGAAAAAAAAAAATCCTAAAAAAACAGTCTACCCTTTACTAGGGATTGAACCTCAGACCTCCTGGATAGTAAGGGCAATACGTTGTGCCCGGCCCAAAGTGTATTGTGGATGACACTCGTACTGACGAAAGGGCCCCGTCGAGCCCGCTCGGGCGCTTGTTAAGTCCCTTTGAGAAGTCATTTACTCCCATTCTCTCACAGTATCATTTGTAAAAAAAGTACCTGCCCTTACCCCGCTTTTCTCTTCGAAAAAAAAAAGTGTAAAATTTGCCTAAAGGCGTCATGTCCCCCCCCCAATATTAAATGTGGGTGTTGGCCAGGGATACCTATAAAGCGCTTTTAGACGTGTATTGGGAATTGCGCTATATAAAATCAATTGTTTTTATTGGGGTATATTCTTCCAAAGTTGTGTTTCCCTTGGAACCCGCAGCATAACCAAAACACAATGTGATAGGCTATTAACAATTACAGTATACAATACTTATAATACCTAATAAGAGCAAAATTTGGCCCTAAAATGGGGCCTTTTGGCCCTACTCAGTGATAAAAAACGAATTACATTTGTAAGGCATAAAGTACATAAAAATCAATTATAAAACAAACAAAATTCTCATCGAATTTAAATTTAAAGGGTGACAAATTTTCCCTTTTCACAAAAGTTCTTAAAACTTTGACTTTTTCCTCGTAGGTCTTGAAGAGCTTAGAGAGAGTTCCAATTATCTACTGTCCTGAAAACTAAGAGGGGGCCCTCGTATTGAGGTCGAACCCCGGGTTTTTTGGAGATTTGAAGACCCCACCTTTTGTTGACATAAAAAACCGCATATTCAAAAAATTCATTGTCAATCTTGTGTATGATCTCTTAATTTTTGAATTAGATCACTCAAAGGGTCTACTGTACTTTAAAGAAGGAATTTAAAAGGGCGTTTGATCGTTCCTTATAAGGCAATATACAACTCAGTGACAGACTTAGGGGCCCTCTATGGAGTTCTCCGGGGTTTAGGGTTTTTAGAGAAGGAAGTAAAAGGCTTTCCAATCTTTTTTTTTATAAGAAAATTAATACAACTTTAGCAACAGACAAAGTATCCCTAAAATCGACGTTCTCTACAGCTATGGACTGTCCTTTTATAAATGGGGTTTTATAATATGCAAATGTTACCCAAATTTGAAATTTAAAAAATGTCAAGGGAGCAGGCATTTGTGTAAGAAAAAGATCTGAAAAATTGTGTAGAAAGTTCGGCAAAACAGAAAAAATATAAGATAATAACATCCCAAACATCAGCCTGCATCTACATTGTACCCCGAACCTGAGACTTCCTGTACCAACGACTACCACAGTTACAACGTCTTTGAAACAAAGATTAGAGGAACAGGAATTTGAATTTTAAAGCGCTTTAAATTTAAATAAAGGGGTTTCTACTCAACAAAACTAAACAATTACGTATTAATGGGTTATTCCCCTTACACCATAAAGGAAAAAAAAATTATTACAAGACTTCCCCTCGGTGTTACGATATCTGTTCAACCATGAGGAAATGTCAGAAACAAAAGTACACATGGTTTTGTTACTATATTAAGCTGCAAGAAGAAGTTGGGGGTATGAAGGGGGGAATGGCCGAATGGTTTGGCATAGCACTGTTACCATGAGGTACAAGATTCGAGGATTATAGAAAAAAATGTTATTCTATCTTTATTTATTTTATCAATATCCAAAGAGGTTTAAACCGCAAATCTTTAAGAGTGCTCGACTTGTTAAAAGTTCCGACATGTTGCTTCAAACAGACCACAACTGTTAGATTGTTGCTTGATGTCTTTTCGAGTGTTGCTACTCGGCTCGTTCATTGGATAAATGTTTTTAAAATTTTGCCTTCTGCCATGACATCATGCGATATCGTCGCCTGTTGCATTCCACAAAGGAATATAGATAATTGATCAATCAAAATGTCTGATGTCAACAGAATCACCCATGTTTTCCAAGTGAGTGGGTTAATAAGGAAAACACGAAAGTGCCTGAAGCGGGGTTCAAACCTTGGATCTTTTGGGTCATAGTGCAATGCCTTAACTTCGGCCCACTGAAAAGCCGGAAATAAACACAAATACAGACACGCACATACACAAAGACACACACACACACACACATATACACTTTGTTATTGTTTTCATACTGTCAAATAGGTGATTAGTTCTCATTAATTCTCTCATGAGACTATAAACGATTAAGTTTACACAAGTTTTTTTAACTCGTTAACTGTCGCACTCTAGGAAAACTCGTATTTAAAAAATTTGGCCAGAAAACTCGTCCTTCAAGAGTCGATCGATTTAAATGTCCCTCGTCTTGGCAACAACTCTCAAACCTGGGACAAGGAAGACTTCACGAAGTCCCAGTTTGATAATTTTACCAAGATGAGGTAATGTAAATTTATCAATATTGAAGAACGAGTTTTCTGGCCAAATTTTTAAATACATATAAGCAGAGTACGGGGAATAATAGACGCCTAATAACCACGCCTCTCGGACATCGTCATAATGTAATATATGGCATGTGATTGGTAAACATAGCGAATTACACAGGTTTTACCTTCAATGGTATGTGTATGAGATAACATAACCACTGTTCTACCGCTTGATCAATAAACTGACACAGAAAACTATGTGTAAACTTAAACGTTTATAATCTGATAAAAAATAAATCGTTTGATAACTAGTCCCCCAAATGGGTGGTGTAAAAACAATAACAATGATCAGAGAGAAGTCGATTTTATTCACGTTATCGTTTACAAACAACACAACCAAGTTTGTCCGAGCACGTGGTGAGGTGTATCACAAATCCCATGTTTTGATTAGTCAAAATCAACTGGTTAATTGGACCGATCACATTATGTGTTGCTGTCCAACCACTAGATATTCATGTCTGGATGAGACTTTCAGTGATCTCAAACTAATCACACTGATAGTGTACTCTTGGAATCTACGCTGTTCATATTTGAGCCAATTGATGGTATGCCTGTTACAAAGCATTAACCAATCAGAAATACTTCTTCCATATATCCCGTTTCGGTCCCCTTGACTTTTTATTCCTGTATGAAAAGCATCAGAGACCTCACTACGTGTCAAACACACAGATAGGTCAGGCCTAGTTAGTGGGTATTTCTCACAATATTTTGACACACTGAATTGTATCGCAAAACCTGACGACACGATGCATTATTTTTCAATCACTGTGTTAAAAATTGTGAGTGATGCTCAGTTGTTTACTCCGGGTGATAGGCAAGCACTTAAGATGGCTGTTGATTCAGGGCCAACATGTACTTTATTTTAAATTTCGAATAAAAATACAACAACTTTAATAATTATCGACTAGTTTTTAATTAAATATACGATTACTGACGTAATTTTCAAAAATGTATGCACTGTATGTTGATGAAGAACTAAAGGCTCATACTATAAAATAATAGTTTAAAAAAGCATCCATGTCCAATTGCTTGACAAGAATAGCAACAAGAGTTACAGAGGAACCATCAATCCCCCTTTGTCTTCCTTTTTCTCGTACGATTTATTAGTATATTTAAAAATCTTGACTATCCTATTTTTCTTCCTTTTACCGCGCTGACATTACCTAAATGTGTCGCAAGTGTCATACAAACAATCCGAGACTATGCTAGTTTGAGAAGGTCGAGTTTACAATTTATGTCAACTATCAACCAAGCCTCTGGAACTCAGCCGAGTGTTCTTTATTGCAGGTCTGATAACCTAACCTATGGGCTCATATTTGGAATGGTAATATTTTTAAAATGACGCAAAATATTGTCCATTACAACATGTAAACTAGGCCCATAAGTGGGTTCGGATGCCAACCCTGAGAATATGTACACATCGAATTCAGCTCATTGGGCACGTGCATTCCTTCGAGTTGGAAGAATGAATTAAAGGAATTAGTAGCTATCTCACAGTCATCTCCCCTCGGGGACGGGGTGTTGCGTTACTAAGCAACGTGACGTGATGAATGACGTGTGCGGGGTTAGCGCGGGGAACTCAGCGACCTGCATTATGGGTAATGAAATAAATCCAATGAGTTATCGAATCGGATACACGCCTTTTAGGGGATTAATTACCATTATTATTATTATTATTATTCAAATCTGTTAGAGTTCGTGTGTTCAGCTTTATGACATGTGAAAGTAAAGAGATGGAAAATGAGAAAGAGAGCGAGAGAGAGAGGGGGGATATAAAGAGAGAGAGAGAGAGAGAGAGAAGAGAGAGAGAGAGAGAGAGAGAGAGAGGAGAGAAGAAAAGAAGAAGAAGAAAGGCGAGAGAATGAAGAAGAGAGAGAGAGAGAGAGAGAAGAGAGAGAGAGAAAGAAGAATAATAGATAGATAGATAGATAGATAGATAGATAGATAGATAGATAGATAGATAGATAGATAGATAGATAGATAGATAGATAGATTGATAGATAGATAGATACAATAGATAAATATATAGATACAATAGATAGATAGATAGATAGATAGATACACACACACAGAGACAGAGAGAGAGAGAGAGAGAGAGAGAGAGAGAGAGAGAGAGAGAGAGAAAGAGAGAAAGAGCGAAAAGGAGGTGGGTAGCATGGACGATCATCAAACTATATACATATCTATAATATGTCCCCCCAAACCCGAATTTCCGACCATCTTTTTACTCTTTTCGTCATCAATATGAACTTTATTTTGTCAAATTGTGAAAATAATCAATACAATCAGATAAGTTGTGTCCCACGGTCTCAAAACGTTATTATGTCGGAATGGAACGAGAACCAACAAGTCACATTGAAGACCTCATTGCAATATACATAGCCAAGCTTTTTTTTTCTCCATTTTGTAAAAATAAAATAAAAATAATAATTTACTGTTTGCGACATAGATATTTGTATCACTGGGCTCTCCAATTTAAGTAATATCAGTTATAATTGTAAGATTTTAGGTTTTAAATGTTCATAGAAATGTGTTCATTCTGCTCAATCTGTTTCTATAAAAATAGAATTGGGAGTTAGGAATAAAATTATATTAAAAACAATAAAAAAATAACAACAACAAAAATTCCCTTTATCCATCCTCATTGGAAAATTTGCCTTTAGAGTCTATTCCAAGGGAAGACTAAAATAACCCAGGCGTCAGCTGCAGTGCAGCGCCGAAAAGTGAACTAGGTGATGTGACCTTAGTCAAGGTGATACATCGCAGATGATCGAACTCGGTTCCTTTGGGTAGGAAGCAAAGACCGTACCACTGAATCACGGTGTCCCAATGAAGCTTTGGTCCTTATAGCCCACAGATTTCCGTAGTTTATATAGACTGTCTTCATTCTACTTAATCTATTGGTTTGTTTATGCCCTTCCGCCACGACATCATAAGAGATATCGTCGCCTAGGCATACTACGAAGGACTATAAATATTTCATCAAACAAGATATCTGATGTTAACAGGAATCACCCACGTCGTCCAAGTGAGCTAATTTGGGGGTTAATAATCTTTCCCAAGGAATAAAAACGAAAGAGCCTGAAGCGGGACTCGAACCCGTGACCTTCCGGATCACAGTGCAATGCCTTAACCCTTCGGCCACTTCTCCCCCGCTCAATTGATTCTTTTTTAAAAAATTTATATAGGATTGGGGGTTAGGAAGCATAGTTAGCCAATTTGTGATTCTTCCTAACCAGATCGACAGGGGATATAACCGTGGAAATTACCAACTTTTAATAACTGTTGTTCACAATTACTTCCCCTAGATATTTATCCCGCATGTGTTGCATCAAAACTTTTTGAATTACAATTTATTTATCTATTTGCATTTCCACCATGCTCAACGCTTTTGTGTGGCGCAGTGGCCCAACGGTACGATATATCTATCCCGTCTTGTTATAAACCTCAAGCGATGTCATGCGTTGTCAATAGTCGGATGGTGACAATGATTTTGTGGAAAATTCTTGTCCAACGTTGTCTTTAGGCAAAGCATTTAACACACTCAACTCAACTCAGGTGTGAATGAGTACATGGCTATGGACTATGGCGGACGTTGAAAGATTGCTGGAATTTATTGTTTTAAGCCAACCATTTTTATGAGTTGTTGTCACTAAATCCTATCAATCAGACTATTGATACTGTGCGTTTAGCCAAAAAGCTCACATCATTTCGACAGCCGGAAATAAATTACAAACACACAAAACAATGTGTAGCATTGGACGTTTAAAATCTGATTGATTCAATTTAGTGAGAACAGCTAATAAAAAAAGGCTGGCTTGAAAACAATAACAAGGAGCCGAGTGACGTCAATTTCGTTCTATCTGTAGTTATGTGTATTCGAACGATTGATATGATGGGTAGTTTTAGTGTATATTTTACTTAAACACATAGGCATCGGAGTTGACATTGAACAGGTGAATAAGCCTTAAGCGGAAAGTGAGTGGTATCTAGCGTCCGTTATACAATGGGTTTGAAGAGTGTATGTTTACATTAGCTTAACTGTAGAATAAAACTGTCCACGTTCTGAGTGTTTTAACTCGAGGTGTGGATTTCCGTTCGCAAAGATTCAATTGTCTGCCCATTGTATGCAAATCTCCTGCTAATTACCCTTTCAAACAAGACTCCAACGTGCATATACCCTGAGGTTTTCCAAACAAGACTCCAACGTGCATATACCCTGAGGTTTTCCAAACAAGACTCCAACGTGCATATACCCTGAGGTTCGCGTCTCGTTCAAGAGTAGCTAAAATTGCAATTGATGTTCTAGCTCTGTCTCTTCCCGCTAAAGTTGTTAATCAAAAGCATCTGAATATCATTGGGTATCTAAATTGGAACATTCTTTCTGATTAGCTATCCCCATAACTCCTTGGCGTGACCTTACTTTACAAAACCAAATTCATCTCTGAATTGCATCACACACACGCTATGAATCCCAAGAAAGAAGAACCATCCCTCCAATTTCAAACTTGTAAAAGTTTTAACTTCTCTCGGTTGAAGGTAAAATTAATTATTGGTTAACATTCAAAGTGGAACGAAATATAACTGTGAATTCAATGCTTAATCTACCATTACTATTATAGTTTGTGTATATTTTAATTGTGCTTCATTCTATGGATGTCCGTAAGTTGAAATACTTGTACAAAACTATATCTATATGTATATTATACTATAGTTAACATTTGTTTATGATCTATGCTATTATTTTTTAGTGGATATTGTAAAGCTCAATTTTTTAAAGTAAAACATTAGCTTTGAATATGGAATGTTTCAATTTTAGATGCCTGTGTATTCTTTGTTAGTTCCTCATACATCATCATCATCATCATCATCATCATCATCATCATCATCATCATCATCATCATCATCATCATCAGGGGCATCGGTACGGTCTTTGGTTGGCACCCGAAAGGTACCGAGTTCGATCACCCGCCGCTGAGTGGTCTTGAGCAAGTCACCTTGTCCTAACTAATTTGCGGCGCTGCACTGCGGCTGTCGCTTGGGTTATTCCAGTCTTCCCTTAGAATAGACCCGAAAGACGAATCTCCCCTATGGGATGAATAAAGGGAATTATGTTTAATTTATTTATCATCACCATCATATCAGCGGGATCATCATCATCACCACCACCACCACCACCACCACCCTAATAATAATGGATAAAATAAATATCAACACATTTCCATGTAATAATCAATCTAAAAACAATCAGTGCTCCTAAAAGACCCCTTTGATTTCTTTGTCTAATTCGTTCCATACTTTTGGAGTCCCGACAAAAAAAGATTTTCAGCTAACTATAGTTTATATATGGGAACATTAATCAGTCGTTTATATTGGAATCGGAGTTGTCTAGCAGGTGTATTAGTTCAAAGCGCATTTCCAAGGATTTACCATGCTCAATGAACTTCACAATATTTAATTTAGTTTATTCCTCCGGCACGCCATATCGACCATACATCCATTTCGTACAGTAGGTACCGATCGCTGTTTGAAGTCTTTTTGTTTAAAGCTCTTTACAATACCCGTCATTGCTTATAAGATAGGAATACATTCACACCTGAGTCAAGTGCCTTACACACGGACTTAACGTCTGGATCACAATTTTCAACAATCACTGTCACTCATCCGGCCATTGACAAGGCTTGATTTTGTGACAAGAGACACCGTACCACTGAGCGACCGAACAAATAATCACCATCTGCGCCATCGTCATCATCATCATCATCATCATCATCATCATCATCATCATCATCATCATCATCATCATCATCATCATCATCAACATCATCATCATTATCATCATCCCATCACAGCCGTAACAGCCAGCAATACCACAATCATCATCTTCGGGTCCGGTCTATCCGTGTGGGGGGTGGGGTGGAACCTGCTAAAGTATTATCATTTTTTAATCAGAAACACGATAATCATCATCATCATCATCATCATCGTCATCCATTGTCGTCGGCATCGTTATCATCGTGTCCGGGCAATCCGTGTGTGTATGGGGTGGAACCTGCTAAATATTATTATTATCTACCTACCTAATAAAAACACACCATTCTTGTTCATTTATTTTTCAAATAATGAAAGGCATGAGCTCTTCCCGCACACACAAGAGGTGATGACGACCAGTGACAAATGGGAGGTGGGGGCGGCCGACAACTTTTGGCGCGACGTAAATATGAAATGTCAAGGTGACAGCGGGATGGTGGTGGTGGTGGTCGGGGGGGGGGGGGTCTCAAGCCTTCACTATCAACAACTGTTTGATGGCGTGTGTTGTGTGTGTGTGTGTGTGTGTTGTGTGTGTGTGATGCGACGAACGATCATAATCATGGCTGGCAGACAGCCAGATTTCTTCTTGCCCAAGTAGTCAAATAGACCCCAAATAGCCAAACACCACAAGCATTCTGACTCCCTTGAAAAACTCATTGGTTTTGATTAACAATACAATCCACTACAGTTGGATAAACTTATCTTTTCTTTTTTTTTAAATAAAAGATGTTTTTTTAAAATGAATAATAATAGAAAAGCGTTTCTTAGTAACCAATTTTGAACTTGGCCATCTGGTAGCCCTAGGGCATTCACCTGTGTGTGGTAGCCTTGGGTAGCCCCCATCATAACCAGCTGCAGTCAAGCCAGCCACAGACATAAGAGAGGGAGGGGTCTGTGAAGTTTCCTGTGGCAAACGAGATGCTCGTGTTTTATTTTTTCAAACGAATCACTGCTCGATGACGTCACTGACTCGAAACCCGCTCGATTTTAGAGGACTCGATCGAAAACCGCTCGATTTGATCGCTTGTCCCTCAGGCGAGCTATAGTGAGACAGTGAGACATTTTGCCCCGATCCACCAGATGGCGCTACCGGTCTGTGGCAATGGCTCTCCTGAAGCTTGTCCCTCAGGCGAGCTATAGTGAGACAGTGAGACATTTTGCCCCGATCCACCAGATGGCGCTACCGGTCTGTGGCAATGGCTCGCCTGAGGGACAGAGTGCTCGCCAAATCCGAGGCTAAAATGGCGACGTGGTCACGTGATGCTTTTTATCGATACCAAAATAGTATTGACATTGGGTTAAACTAGATAAAATGGCTTTTTAAGAATATTTAACATCTATATTTGGAGTTTAAATGGAATAAATAAAAGATTTAATAAATTTAGAGTATGGCAGTACCTATGTATCCTCCATGGGTGAACCACCGCTGTAAATAATTAAATATATTGACTACTGTCTAGAGTATTATTGGTATCGATAGAAATTTTCCTCAATACCCGCCAAAACTAAACAAGAGAAAGGAGTAGCGGCGGGCATTCGGAACATTTTCATGTTCCTGGTACGATTGTGTTCCTGGTGGCGTTGTTCCTGGTGCGATTGTTCCGATCGAAGAGAGTTTCGTATCAGTCATGTCCTAAGTAGTACGGCGCATAGATGACACGGGTACGACGTTCGTACTCGTGTTTGTGGTAGCAACCAATTACTAACGAAAGAGTGAAAATGGAAAGGCTTCGTATGGGAACAAAACAGACAATGGACGTTTCGGGTACAAACCCTTCGTCAGCACAACAATACACAAATAAACGTGGAAAACAAATAAAATATAATGAAAACTAACTTGTATCGTCTGTACTCAATGGTGGTTGCAGTATGAATGAAATGTTAGCGTGGCGTGGGTAGAGGATAGGGTGCCCCAGGAGGATGATCTAATTGATAAGCAAAGGTCAGCGTCAGGGAACAGAACTTTCCAGATTATAATGGAAGATAAGACATATTGGTAATAGTAGTAGTAGTAGTAGTAGTAGTAGTAGTAGTAGTAGTAGTAGTAGTAGGTAAGTAGTAGTAGTAGTAGTTAGTAGTAGTAGTAGTTAGTAGTAGTAGTAGTAGAGTATAGTAGTAGTAGTAGTAGTAGTAGTAGTAGTAGTTGTAGTAGTAGAAGTAGTAGTAGTAGTAGTAGTAGTAGTAGTAGTAGTAGTAGTAGTAGTAGTTAGTTGTTGTTGTAGTAGTAGTATAGTAGTAGTAGTATAGTGTAGTAGTAGTAGTAGTAGTAGTAGTAGTAGTAGTAGTAGTAGTAGTAGTAGTAGTAGTAGTAGTAGTAGTAGAACGCTGTAGTGGAACAGTAGGGGGCGGTGGAGGGGGCAAGGTGAAAGGGTCACGGCGGAGGTGGGGGGGGGGGTTGTTGGATGAGCGAAGGAACGATGCGATAGTAAAGTGGAATACAACGATAAATAGATAGAGGATAGACAGATAGATAGGTAGATAGACAGAAAAGAGGGGAGAGAAGAGAGAGAGAAAACAAAACAACAACAAAAAACAAAAACAAACAAACAAAAAAGGGGGGGGGACAGGGAGGGGGGTTTGGTTTGAGGCGGACCGGTAGAGAGGGGGAATTAAGAGAGAGAGGGGGGGGGACAAAGAAAGAAAGAAAGAAAGAAAGAAAGAAAGAAAGAGAGAGAGAGAGAGAGAGAGAGAGAGAGAGAGAGAGAAGGGGGAAGGGGAGGTGAGAGAGGGCCTTCTTTAGGCTCTCTAACCTCATCCCAGTTCTCCCAGTTTCTGGAATTAGAATCCAAGTGTGCTATGCAACGACTTAGACTTACTACAGACATCCTTCGCAAACAGATATCCAAATTAACACGCTCCATCGACACATCCTCCACATGCTTGAGGCATCGTACTTATCATAATCATTTACTTTACAAAGCCATTAGGTTATTCATACATTTATGTAATCAACATTACCATGCATGCTTAAATTATGTCAAAACCAGTAAATTAGATGCTCTCTTTCCAAACAGAATTACACATCTTGACGATAACCTCCCTTCTCATTCGGCAACACTCCCATCGGTGGATTCACCCACTGCTCTTAATGGCACCCATAACCAGCCAGTCACCATTGGTGGTTTGGGAGTCCCTCCAACAGCCGGGGACCAGTCTGGAAGCGATCAATTCACCCCACCCACCAGCGAACCCACCCACGTGATGGACAATGTTGGAGCTATCCCCCCCTCCCCCCCCCTCCAGTAGGAACCACAACAACCACCGGCTGGTGGTTTCTGTCCCCCCGACCATCCAGTTGAGCAGTGCAGAGGAATCGGTCTTAAGGAAAGGTCTCAAGTTCATCCCACTGCGAAGAACGTCCGACCAGTCCCGCATTGAGTCGGATGTACGTCGCTTCATGCGTATTTTACGCTTGAAGTATCACTTCAAAGATGAAGAACTATGACCGTGACCCTGAGGATCCGTTTGCCGCTTTCTCACGACGTAAAAGAAACTGGACTCCTAGTCCTGGAAGTCCCCTACACTCGACCTGTTTATCCAGACTTGTCTTAGACAGATCGAGGCACTACGACCCACACCTATCAAGAGGTCTAACCTCACCCGTCTTGAATGGGCTGCCGTACGATCACTTAGATCACGTCGTGATATAGTGATCAAAACGGCTGATAAAGGAGGGGCCGTAGTTGTTTGGGACGCTGAGCTCTATAGAGCTGAGGCCACAGCAATTGAGTGACCAGACATTTATGAAAATGCTTCGACCAACACTTAAAAACAAACCCTAATACCAGACAATCCAGTCTTTGCTATCGCAGGAGAATTACCTTAAGCAAGTCCTTAAACGACCCAGCGACCTAGTAATCAAGTTTTCTGTCCCTACAGATACACAAATGTGAATTGTCTGAACTGGTACTGAAACCAAGGATTGTGCGTTGTACTGAGAATTCCAGACTCGATCGTAATTTCAAGTTTAAGTAGTTCAAGGCTCAGTGGCATTGACAATGTGATAACGATGATATATCTGTTGTTGATTCCAAGACATGTAACGATTAAATGAATGAAATTTATGATTGTTACCATGCGTGAAGAAAGAAGAAGGAGAAGTAGAGAAGAAGATTTTTTTGATGTTTATCAAAATGAGAATTATTATTTTTCCATCAGAATCTTCAGGTGTCTGCGATGGGCACCAAGATGGGTCCCTCCATATGCTAATCCTCATTCATGGGCTACCTTGAGAGAAACCTTCTGTCCCCAGTCAGTACAGGTTTGTGACCTGCCCCCGAGCTGTTCAAAAGGTACATTGACGACTGTTTCGGCATTACGTCATTGACCCACAGCCAGTTGAAAGGGTTCATCCTAGCGATGGACTCCTTCCACCCGTCCATAGAGTACACTTATGAGATTTCAACCTCTGAGGTGAACTTTTTGGACATCAAGGCTGTATTGACCAGCACGGGAGTACGGACCACTGTGCACTACAAGGAAACGGATAGTCACAGCTACCTGCTCTATCGGTCATCCCATCCGGTGAAGTGCAAAGACTCCATCCCATTCAGTCAGATACGCCGCTTGCGGAGACTCTGTCTGGAAGATGATGAATTTGCGCTTCAACGTGATCGCATGCTCGATTTTTTTAGGGCACGGGAATATCCCGAAAGGGTTTTGCTTAAGGCTGTCCGGAAAGCCAGCCTCGTGTCGAGAGAAGCAGCAATGA
>NW_027627311.1:17500-19398 GCF_034508935.2 Berghia stephanieae
ACACGATGAAAACCGTGGTCTACAGGAGTCAAACACACGGAGTAGTCACACTCATTTCAAATTGTAACCTAATTAGAGAAGAGGGGTGATGCCTTCTTTATTTGCTCACCGTACTTCATTGTTACTTCGATAATTTAATAAAATTTGAAATTTATCCCCATTAAGGAGATAATGGCATCGCCCAAGGCGTTGATCGAGTTGTTCGTGGCGTTGATACACACACGCAACTCCTACCCCCCCCCCCCACACACACACACATTAGAGGGCAGCGAGCATTGAAGAGTAAGAGAGAGACGTGAAGTTATAATAAGAGGGGGTGGATGAGATAATAAGAGGGGTCGATGGTGACTTTTCGCCAGATCTAACAACCTCAGCTACCCATTCATTGCTGAGTAGACAGGGATTCAGAAAAAACTCGACTGCACCCGGGATCGATCTCTGGCCCTTTGCGTATAAAGAGAGTGCTCTATCAACTGAGCTATCGGGGTCCCCAAATATTCTATTGGACTTTTTTAAAATTCAGACGTTATAACTGGGTTTTTTGGAAGGAAGAAACTAATGAAACTCATATTATTTGATTAGTAAAAACACCAAACGAAATTTTAATATTATTGTATTATTTTAAATGACAACACTGCGATAGAAAGGAGTGGTGACAAGAGATGGACAAAAGAAAACAAAAAATCGGATTTGCTACTTGCTAGGTTCGACACACACACACAACACACACACAAACACACACATCTTTAGTAGTCACATACATTTCAAACAATAACCCATTAGAGAAGAGGGGTCATGCCTTCACCATAGATCATTGTCATTGCGATCATTATGGTGTAGTAAATTTTGAAATTTACCCCGTATAATGGAATCGTCCAAGGCGTGCGCCTCCTGTTCCCCCCATCTCACACACGAAAGGGCGGTTTGCGGAGTGGAGGTTGGTGGTCGTCTGCCTGTAAGGTCGTCTGTGTCGTTTAGTGTATGGCAAAGGGGGGTGGGTGCGATTAATTAAGTGGGATGGGTGGTGATTGGTGGAAGATAGGCAACCGAGGCAACGAATCGCTGGGGAAGTAGTAGCTATGGCGCGAGACCGTGGAAAGGTGATAAGAAGTGAGGACGCCGCGGTTTCCCTATAGGACCGGTCTCCGGTTCACAGCTAAAAGACCGTGGGACCGCCGGTCCAGACCGGTCTTCAGCGCGGCACTAGTACCAACCACAGACAGACGAGAGGTTCAGACTGGAGGGAGGGACGTAGGCTGGTTTGCGCGCGCTCTCTCTCTCTCTACACACACACATACACACACAATACACACACACACACACAGTAACAGTAACATGACCAGGAACTTGTTCCTGGTGGAGGTTCCTGGTACTAGTTCCTGGTTGAGCTATGTTCCTGGTGTTACTGTTCTCGGTAACCAAAACCCGTGCGGCACTAGAAAGGAGTGGAGTTGCCTCGATAATAGGTAGCTAGAGTAGGTAAAGCAAAAACGTGAAAGGAACATGGTCAATGGCATCAAGATGAAGAGTAAGTTTAAGCTGACGGTAAAATAATTAAGTCGGAGGACTTTACATCCTCCTTAGTCTTAGCGTATTCAAATCTGTCACCTCCACCCATAGGAACGATGCTTTTTTCTATTATTGGAGTTGGAGGATGTTAGCGTAAAAAACAAACAAAACAAAAAGAAAACCGCGTCTATCTTCTTTTAGCACATCATCACTCTGACTCTCTTCTCCACTTGTACTGCAACTAAACCTACACATGAAAAGGGAGATCTTATTAGCGGCTATGGCTATAGACTTCATATGTCCACCAATAAATATTAACTAAAGTTTCATAGAGAGAGTGGCTTGGAGTTGGGTAGGAGAGGAGACTACTAGGAGGGAGATTAAAATCT
>NW_027627312.1:0-5313 GCF_034508935.2 Berghia stephanieae
GGGGAAAATAAGAAAGAAAAGAAAAAGAAAATGTATTTGTACCAGCCGAGAATTAATCTACATGAGTGGGGAGTGGGAGGGAGGTATTTTGTTACTCCGAAGTAACTTAAGAATTAGATAAATATCTTTATATCTCCTTAGAGAGACCCACCCCCCCCCCCCCACACCCCAAACAACCACCACACCCCCCCCCCACCCCGAACTTTCCAAATTATCTCCCAGTGGAAGCCGATCCTTTACTCGTAATTTTTTATATTAGGTAGACTAAGGAAACAAAACCAAACTCATAAATTACTTACGCCTTTAAGACCTTGTCTTCTCTGATGTAATGATTGGGGTACTTCTCCGGGTTTATTGCAGACAAAGTCGGTCACGATGGGTGGCTCAAAATATGCTCTTGACGTGCTGGGCTCGTCCAATCTTAACTCTTCACTTTGCAAGCATTGTACTGGAATAAAAAGATATAGATGAACTTCAGTACATATTTCATATGAACCTTTTTTTTTTTAGACAGCCTTTATAAAGCGTTTACCACCCCGCCAATTTACAAAGAATTACAATTAGTATACCATTTGTTTGGAATTTCAGCAAAATAAATGAACTTAACTTTAATTTAAATTTTCCAGCAACATATAAATATATATGAGCTGTTTGACGAAACTTCTTCCATAGCCGACTCTATGTTCCCAGGAGTGAGATGCAGTTCAACGTTGGTTTGTTGTCATAATAAAAGAAAAGGAATGGACTGTGGAGGCTTTTAGAAAATAAGGTCTTTGTCCTCAGGCCATGCTCGCATTTTATCTGATGAAGTTTTATCTTTAATCTTGGGCAAAGGTTCTGTGAAACTCTGGGAAGGCTGTCCTGAGTGATCTTATAAGACTTGGCCTTCCATTATTTAGCAGCCTATAGAAGGAAGACGACGGTGGATCTGAAGTTCGTCCTTAATAAATTTATTCATGGCCGTCACATATATCTGGGGAAAATAAGAAAGAAAAGAAAAAGATAATGTATTTGTACTAGCCGAGAATTAATCTACATGAGTGGGGAGTGGGAGGGAGGTATTTTGTTACTGTGAAGTAACTTAAGAATTCTATAAATTTCTTTACATGTCTTTATAGAGATCCCCCCCCAACCACCACCACACCACCCCCCCCCAAACCACCACCACACCACCACCCCCCCCCCCCCGAACTTTCCAAATTATCTCCCAGTAGAAGCCGATCCTTTACTCGGTAATTTTTGTATTACGTAGACAGAGGAAACAAAGCCAAACTCATAATTTACTTACGCCTTTTAAGACCTTGTCTTCTCTGATGTAATTATTGGGGCACTTCTCCGGTTTATTGCAGACAAAGTCTTTGTGAAATATAGCACACTTGTATCTGTTTAATTTAAAAGAATAAACATAGCTATTTGAATCATCTAAAGCCGTGTGATTATTAGCTTTTTTAAAAGAAATGCTTACTCATTTACCGTCCCACAGCTCACACTATGACATTATTTTTTTCCGAGAAATGACCAGAAAAATGTAAGAAAGACAGGTGCATAGCCTTTTTTCTAAGACACAACTGTAGTAGTCGAAGTGTTGATATAAACTTGTAAAGGAATTAATCCTTGGTATTTGTACACCCTATGTTATTTTCTCGAGTTGCATCCCTTGAACAACACAATGGTTACCTGTTGGTTTGTCAGTTTTATTACATCAACTATGGGCCGAGCGAGAATCGTACCCAGGACGTTATTATTATCATTATTATTATTATTATTATTATTATTATTATTATTATTATTATTATTATTATTATTATTATTATTATTATTATTATTATTATTATTATTATTATTATTATTATTATTATTATTATTATTATTATTATTATTATTATTATTATATTATTATTATATTATTATTTTATTATTATTATTATTATATTATTATTATTATTTATTATTATTATTATTATTATTATTATTTATTATTATTATTATTATTATTATTGTTATCATTATTATTATTATTATTATTATTATTATATTATTATTATTATTATTATTATTATTATTATTATTATTATTATTATTATTATATTATTATTATTATTATTATCATTATTATTATTATAGCCAAAATATCCAGTAAACCTGCTCAAAGACCAGAAAAATGTAAGAAAGACCCTCGCCCCAACTTTTTTCACATCACTGTACCTGCTCCAATGGCTTGCAATCCTTTATATATAGTTTTGTCGTGAGTTTTGACCGCATACGATTCCCTGTGTACCTGCAAACTGTGATGCATCGCTTCGGATATGGCCGACTGAACTTCTTCAGGTGATTCCCTCTGCTGAAACAAGAATAGAAGAAAAAAACACACATAAAAATCAAAAATAAACAGAATAAGTATTTCTGTGTTCTGCTTTGTGTTGGTTTCTTTTGCTTTTTTGTTTTGTTTTGTTTTTTGTTGTTTTATTTTTCTCGGGGTTTTTTTAGGGGGGGGGGGACGTGCAAAATACCCAATTCTATTGACGATTATCTTCAAGTATTAACATTATATAAATAATAATATAATAATAATAATAATAATAATAATAATAATAATAATAATAATAATAATAATAATAATAATAATAATAATAATAAATAATAATAGTATCACACTGTTACCTTTCATGTGGGCTTTTAGGTAGGTGTGAAATAAATGCCCGCTGGACCATATGTCTTCATGGTTTTGTGCTGGTTTACTTCTGCTCGATGCAGATCATTATTTTGGTCAGTCTCGCGAGCCGCCTGAAACTCATCAACAGACAAGTTTCGCAAGGCTCCAAGACGGGACATGCTGCCTATAGCGAGAACAGTCATTAATGTGTCTCGAACTCTGGAGGTGTCAGCCCATGTGGAATCGTCCGTCAGCTTTTCAACAAGTCTTTTGTTGGGAGGTCTGTGCTGAGGTCTTTGTCCTCAGGCCATGCTCGCATTTTATCTGTTAAAGTTTTATCTTCAATCTTGGCAAAAGTTCTTTGAAACTCTGGGAAGGCTGTGCTGAGTGATCTTATAAGACTTGGATCCACCGTCGTCTTCCTTCTACAGGCTCCTAAATAATGGAAGGCCATCTGAGGTTCGTCTATAGTAAACTTATTCCTGGCCGTCACATATATCTGGGGGAAAATAAGAAAGAAAAGAAAAAGAATATGTATTTGCACTAGCCGAGAATTAATCTACATGAGTGGGAATGGAGGGGAGGTATTTTGTTACTGTGAAGTAACTTAAGAATAGATAAATCTCATTTCTTTATAGAGACACCCCCCCCCGCCCGAACTTTCCAAATTATCTCCCAGTAGAAGCCGATTCTTTACTCCGTAATTTTTGTGTTATCTAGACTAAGGAAACAAAAACCAAACTCATAAATTACTTACGCCTTTTAAGACCTTGTCTTCTTGATGTAATTATTGATGAACTGAACATTCATATGAACCATTTTTTTAGACACCTTTATAAAGCCTTTACCACCCCGCCAATTTACAAAGAATTACAATTAGATATACCATCTGTTTGGAATTTCAACAAAATAAATGAACTTAACATCAATTTAAATTTTCCAGCAATATATAAATATATATGAGCTGTTTGACGAAACTTTCTTCCACGGCGACAATATGTTCCCAGGGAGTGAGATGCAGTTCAACGTTGGTTTGTTGTCATAATAAAGAAAGAAATGGACTGTATAGCTATTCGAAATAAGGTCTTTGTCCTCAGGCCATGCTCGCATTTTATCTGATAAAGTTTTATCTTTAATCCTGGCAAAAGTTCTTTGAAACTACTGGAAGGCTGTCCTGAGTGATCTTATTAGACATGGATCCACCGTCGTCTTCCTTCTATAGGCTCCTAAATAATGGAAGGCCATCTGAAGTTCGTCTATAGTAAATTTATTCCTGGCCGTCACATAATCTGGGGGAAAATAAGAAAGAAAAGAAAAAGAAAATGTATTTTACCAGACGAGAATTAATCTACATGAGTGGGGAGTTGGAGGGAGGTATTTTTTACTCTGATGTAACTTAACAATTAGATAAATCCTTTACATTTCTTTACTGAGACAACCCCCCCCCCCCTCCCCCCCCCCCCCCCCGAACTTTCCAAATTATCTCCCAGTAGAGCCGATCCTTTACTCCGTAATTTTTTGTATTATGTAGACTAAGGAAACAAAACCAAACTCATAAAATTAACTTACGCCTTTTAAGACCTTGTCTTCTCTGATGTAATTATTCGGGCACTTCTCCGGGTTTATTGCAGACAAAGTCTTTGTGAAATATAGCACACTTTTATCTGTTTAATTAAAAAGAATAAACATAGAAATTTGAATAATAAAAGCCGTGTGATTATTAGTTTTTTTTAAAAGAAATGTTTACTCCTTTACCGTCACACAGCTCACACTATGACATTTTTTTTCCCGAGAAATTACCAGAAAAATGTAAGAAAGACAGGTGCATAGCCTTTTTTCTAAGACACAACTGTAGTAGTCGATGTGTTGATATAAACTTATAAAGGGAATAATCCTTGGTATGTGTACACCCTATGTTATATTCTCGAGTTGCATCCCTTGAACAATACAATGGTTACCGGTTGGTTTGTCAGTTCATTACATCAACTATGCGCCGAGCGAGAATCGTACCCAGGACCTTATTATTATTAGTATTAGTATTATTATTATTTTAATTATTATTATTATTATTATTATTATTATTATTATTATTATTATTATTATTATATTATTATTATTATTATTATTATTATTATTTATTATTATTATTATTATTATTATTATTATTATTTTATTATTATTATTATATTTATTATTATTACTATTATTATTATTATTATTTATTATTATTATTATTATTATTATTATTATTATTATTATTATTATTATTATTATTATTATTATTATTATTATTATTATTATTATTTATAGCCAAAATATCCCGTAAACCTGCTCAAAGAACCAAAAAATGTCAGAAAGACAGGTGCACCATTTCATAATTAGTATTGCTACATACCGGGAACTACAGGGACGACTGTGAGGACTCTACAGAAGGCAAAACCTGGACGTCGGGCACGATGGGTGGCTCAAAATATGCTCTTGACGTGCTGGGCTTTGTCCAATCTTAACTCTTCACTTTGCAAGCCATTGTACTGGAATAAAAAAGATAATAGATGAACGAAAATTTCTATGAAACATTTTTAGACAAACCTTTATAAAGCGTTTACCCCCCCCCCCCCCCCCCCTACTCCCCCCCCCACCCCTCCACCCTCCCACCCCCC
>NW_027627313.1:0-5309 GCF_034508935.2 Berghia stephanieae
GCAGAATGGTGAGGAGGGCCCCTTAAGGAGGAAGAAAAAAAGCAAAGGAAAGTTTGGATGGACTACATCAAGAAATGGACAGGTAAAAGATGGAAGAACTCTGGGAGGGCCAACAAAGAGAAAAATGGGGGGGAAAGTGTGAGAGTGTTCTAATGTATCCCCGAAGATCATCAATATGGGATGAATATTTTCCCTCATTTATCTCATTTTTTAAAGGAAAAAAAAAAAATCTCAGAACACAAAAAAGTGAAATGGTGCATTTATAACATTTGTCTTGTTCCTAACTTACAATCATGGAAACCTCTTTGAAAAAAAATCATAAAACATTTCAAATACAAATCCCAAATTTGGGTCATATCTAAAAAAAATAGTAAAAAGAACAATCCCTTTTAATTAAAGCAAATAAAAATGAGGTTTTTATATCATATAAGGGTTTTTAAAAATTTGATTTTTTTTAAATATTTGAGGGTTTTTTTTTGTTTTTAAAAGGGTTTTACGGCGCTTGCAAAAATTTGGGTTATATCGGGCCCCAGAAAAAGGAAGAAATGGGATGTAAAAGTTTCTTTGAATTACAATTAAAGCCCCAAGGGATAAACAAAGGGGAAATTGGGAAAAAGGGTCGATGAAGTTTCCAAAGATACCATCATTGTACTTAGTTGAGATACCTATAGCTCATCCGGACAACAAAAAATCAAAAAGGGGAATCACTAGTGTTTCATCATCATTAAAATAAATATAATAATACATAACAGATAGTGATTTACAAGGAAAAAAAAAAATATCATCTCTCAAAACAATAACTATGAATTTGACTTTTCCCTCCCAGCCGGGATCCCGGCCGGCCAGGAAAAAACCAAGTAATCTCTTTCCAGACAAAGACAAAAGCATGGGGGAAAACAGATAAAGGATATAGAAGACCAATTTGTTACCCCCTGCCCGCATGGGAGGAGGTTTTTAAATTTTGAACCTTCAAGCAATCTCCAAAATAAAATGGAAATTGTAACTACCCACCCTGCCCGAGACAGATGCCCCATGTTTAGTCCCTTCCTTTCCCAATTTCCCTATAGCTCTTCCCAAAATTTTCTTTTGTTTATTTCCGAACAAAAAAGACGAAGGGGCCAAAACCAAAAGCTTAAGACTCATTCTTTTTTTACATAATGTGGAAACCAATCATTAGAAAAAACCCCCTTTTATAATTTAATAGAGGGGGTTTAAAAAAAATAACAAAAAGGAAAAAAAAACCCCAAAAAAAAAAAAACCCTCTCCCCCCCCCCCCAAAAAAAAAAAAAAAAAAAAAAAAAAAAAAAACAAAACAAAAAAACAAAACTAGAAAAACAAATAGAAAAAAAAAACAATAAACAAAAAAAAAAACAAAAACCCCCTCTTTCCCAAGAAAATATAATCAAATAACCAAACCCCCCCCCCCCCAAATAAAAAAAAAAACAAAAAAAACAACAAATTTTTCTTTTTTCAAAAAGAAAAAAATTGTTCTTTGTAGGTGCTTTTTTAAATCCAAGATATGCTTCAACATTTTTCTTCTTTTTGGGTTCCATGCGGGCCCCTTTTGGATACTGCATAAAATTATCTCTTCCTTCCCCCCTGTCTCTTGTTTTTTTCAAACAGTCTTGGTTGAGGTTGGTAAACCCCTTCAGTTGGTCTATGATGTTTTTCTTTTTTCCCCCGGCGCGTTTACGGGTTTTTTTTCCAAACTTGCCAGGTATTCTCTTATCTTTCCTTACTATGTGTCCCAAAAAGGATAGTTGGCGATCCCCTTTAAAGCATTGTTTCCCTTTTTTGGTATGTTTGTTTTGCACTTCTTCTTTGTTTTTTGTGCGTATACGATATTCCTGCTCCCCTTTTCAAACACCCCCATTTTAAAAGCTTCATTTCTTTTTTGGGATTTGTGTAGCTTCCCCTGGGGGTTTTAAAGATTGGCCCACGAGCACTTCAAGACTCGAAACTAATCCTGAACGACATCTGTTTGTTTTTCAAAAAGTTTCCCAGGTCCATGAAGGCCTGTTTGGCTTGAGTTATTTCTTGCTCGTATGTTCGGTTACATCTTCCATCTGTTGTCACTATTGAACCTAGGTACTTAAAACTTTCTACGTTGGTAAGTTGCTCGGCCGTGAATTCGTTATATTGCAGGTGTTGTTTGTTTTCGGGGTTTTTCTGTATTACCATGCATTCGTTTTGGTGATATTCACTTCCATTCCCTTGGCTTCACTATCTACTACCACTTTGTCAACAATCTTTTGAAGTTGGATTTCTGATGTTGCAATGAGTACCGTATCGTCTGCGTATCTTATATTATTTATGTTGTGACCTCCCACTTTTATTCCCTCCATATTATTTTGCCCTCATGATTGTTTCTTGGTATAGATTAAACAGATCTGGTGTGAGCAAACACACCTTGACGGACTCCTTTCTTAATAGGAATGGAATTTCCTGTAGAGTTTCCGATTTTGATAGATGCCTGCTGGGTGTAGTATAATGTTTGCATGAGTCTGAGGTCTTTCTCATCAGCGCCAATGGAGTGCAGTTGTTTTAGTATTTCTTCGTGGCGTACTCTATCAAAAGCTTTTTTGTAGTCGACAAAACAGAGGTATAGTGGGGTCTGAACCTGTATAGCTCTTTCACTTAAAACACGGAGGAGGTATTTGCGTTCCTTGTCCCTCTGTCAGGTTGGAATCCATATTGTTCTTCTGCGATTTCGGGGTTAATCTTATTCCTTAGCCTGTTGTAATTTACGCAACAGTATTTTGTTGATGTGGCTTATTAAACTTATAGTTCTAAAATTTTCGCATCTGACTGCACCTGCTTTCTTTGGTATTGGCTATGAAAATAGAGTTACAGAGATCTTCTGGAATTTTCCCAGTATTGTATATATTGTATATATCAACATAAAATTAGAATAAAGTTTGTAGAGGATTGTGGTTGTGTATTAAAATCGATGGAGTAAAAGAAGTGTATTACAAAATGTATAATGTTAATGATCAGAAAAGAGTTAGATGAAATACAAAATATCAAAGAGGGCAAAAAGTGTAAATACATTGACATGATGCAGTAAAGAATGATGGTAGGTAGAGGAATCAAATCAAGATGCATGAATGTAAAATTCAAATAAATACCTATGTTCCATTAACAGCTCACTCCAAACGAATTTTTAAAAAAATGGAAAGCGAGAGGAAACACGTCCACCAACCCACCTACACACAAATACAGGCAACTCTAAAATCACATATAAGGACTTTTAGGGATTTGATCAAATTTTCTATTTCATTTTGGTCACTTTGAGTGCCTCTACTAAACAAATTCATGTGCATGTGTCATGTATGCATACAATTTATTGGTTCAAAATGAAAGATGCTTTGGATCATACAATGCCGATGCATACAATTTATAGCATTACATTTTTTTTTTTTAAATCGTTCTTTTTCTTTTGAACAAGTCCACCATCAATGTAATCAAATAAAACCTGCACAAACTATAAACAAAACCATACACTCAATTGATTGACAAAAACAAAAAAAACAACAAATAAAAACAACAAGAATTTGACAGAGAATAAACATGAATTTTCCCATGACAAGCTCACACAGTAATAACACTTCATTACTTTAACACGCACGTTATTATACTTTGGTAAAATGATATAGAGAGTAGAGGAAACACATAGATTTTAGCACTGGGACAATTCAAACGCCTTCAGTCTTTTTCTTTCTTTGATTTTGATTTTAAAAATAACATCCAACTTTCCAATTACTATGAAAAGGACTGTGAAACATGACCATAATATATATTGACTTCCAATAACGGACAGTGGAGGAAAATTTAAGCAACAAAAATCCCATACAATTGTAATCAAAACCTCTCATTTTGAAGAACCAGCAACCCCAGTCAACAGATTCTGCATTTCAGTTGAGGCGTCATTACGGAATGTTTTAATCATGGCTTCTTCTGCCATAAGGATTGGTGGCACTGTGAGAAGGCTAAGGTAGTAACCTGGATGGATGCCATGCCAAAAAGCACTCACAGACATTGTCACTGCAACTCTGGTAAATAATTAAATTAAATTTAAAAAAAAAAAAGATTAATCGAAAAATAAAAACTATGGGAAAAAAGGGCAATTATGTTGTTTCAAATTTAAACAAGGGTCTTATTGCTAACACATAAATAATAATTACCTGGCAAATGTTTGAAGTATTTCTAAAAACTTTCAATCCAAAGCATATATGTGAACGGAGTGACTATTCGTCAGTACTGACCCCCAGACGCTAGCATCTGGGGGTCAGTTCTGACGAACAGGCACCAGCGTCTGGGGGTCAGCACTGACTAATAGGTACTGGTATCTATTGGTCAGTTCTGGCGCCTGTACTGACGGTGCCAAAATTATGGAAAATGCCATTTTTTGAAATAACTTGTTCTACGACAAATAAATCCACATTTCCTGTCCCATACTAGTCGCAAGGAAGTCCCTTGGTTTCACCTTTTTTTATCGGTTTACGTGAGATTTGTTTAATAAATTTATCAATTAATTAAACAAATGATATTGTTCAATCCTGAGAAAAATACCAAATTTGATGTTGAAACGCCAAACTGGCAACCTTATATTTCAGTTCCTCCAACGCGCATGCTCACTGCGTGACGCACAGCGCAGCGGCGGGTGATCGAACTCGATACCTTTCGGGTACGAAGCAAAGACCGTAGCGCTGAGCCACGCTGCCCCCCCCCCCCCCCAAAAAAAATGGAACTATCTATTCGTTATCAGGTTTCTCCTCCTTTCCGTTATTATTATTATTTTTTTTTTTGCATGACAAAAAACAAAAACAAAACAAATACATTTTTTTAAAAACCTCATCAATAGAATGGACAATGTATTATAAAAGAATCGTAACAAGAAATATTATATTATAACACGTTTCCTCTATTTTTCTTTAATTTAAGCAATAACGAT
Organism: Berghia stephanieae; assembly: GCF_034508935.2. Lineage (NCBI taxonomy): Eukaryota > Metazoa > Mollusca > Gastropoda > Nudibranchia > Aeolidiidae > Berghia > Berghia stephanieae. The sequence continues at coordinate 4,955 of NW_027627313.1, forward strand.
AAATATACGAAAAAAAAAAGAAAAACAAAAACACATACACACAAAGACAACATAAATATAAAAAGAATCGTATGGTGGCTTGAAACAACGACAGTCATACCGTTGCCCAACGGCATCTAACCATAGCCATCGTTATGTTATAGCTGATACTGAAATCCAAAAGGACCGGCAGACGTCATTATTTGGTTTTTGCACCGGTTAGTGAGTTGTTAGTAGAGCTCAAGGAAACAAGTTATTTCGTTGGTTGAACTACTGAATACGACTCACGATTTGTTTTCTTTTATGGCAAAAGACTGGCAGTTTGACGTCATTTTTGGTAAGTATCAGGCCATAACTTTACGAAGGCCAGATTTCT
>NW_027627314.1:0-5308 GCF_034508935.2 Berghia stephanieae
TACTACAAAACTACTAGCTTAAAAACCACTACTACTACTACCCATTTCCCATTTCAATCAAAAACCCACAAAACCCACTACTACTACACTATCTATTTTCACTACTACAAAAACTACTACTACACTACTCCACCCCCACCCCCACCCCCACCACCACCCTACTACTATACTACTACAAATTTCTAAAACTACTACTACAAATCCCCACTACCAAATACTACTACTTTTCTTCTTCCTTTTTCTTCTTCCTTCTTCTTTTTCTTTTTCTTCTCCTTCTTTTTCTTCTTTCTTCTTTTTTCTTCTACCTTTCTACTACTACTTTCTTTCAACTTTCTAATTTCTCCTACTACACTTTCTACTACTACTTTTCTTCTTCTTCTTTTCTTCCTTCTTTCCCTTTTTCTTCCCTTTTCTTTTTCTTCCCTTTTTCTTCTTCTTTTTCTTCTTTTTCTTCTTCTTCCCCCCCTTTTTCTCCCCTCCTCCCCCCTCTTTTTTTTTCTTCTTCTTTCCCCGTCGTCGTCGGGCTCTTCGTTTTTTTTTTTCTTCTTCTTTTTCTTTTTTCTTCTTCTTTTCCCTTTTTTCTTCTTTTCTTTCTTCTTCTTTTCTTCTTCTATTAATTATTATTTATTATTATTTATTATTTTAAAATTAAATTTTTATTATTATTATTATTATTATTATTTATTTTTAAATTTTTATTATTTATTATTATTAAAACCCCCTTCAAATCCCAAAATCAACCTTCACAAACTTTACTTTCGGGGAAGTTGACTGGGATTTCCTGTGCAACAAAAGTGTAATTACGGGGGATTTGAGATAAAATAAGATACACATCGCATTGGGGCAATATTTTGAGAAATAATATGGGGAACTGGGGGTTTTTGAAAAGCTCAGTTTTGGGAGAACCATTCCCCTTCCCCTCGCAAAGGGACTGGATTTATCCCGTGTTATCGCCCTTTTTTGACACCCCCCCCCCCCCCCCCCCTTCCACCCAACCCGTGCCGGAAAAGCTGGGTTTGTTAAATTATGGGGGAAAGTACTTTGTGAAGACCCAACGTATTATCCAAAGGGAGCAAAAAAATTGCTATTTTTCTTTCCCCGCTAAAGAAACCGGGATAAAATCCGGGCCCTTTTTTTGTTTGGGCCCAATTTACTTTGAAAGGCCCACTCTGTGGGAACAAAAATAATTGTTTTTTTTTAAAAAAAGATAGAAAAAAAAGAAAAAGAGTGAAAAACGAAAATAAACCCCCTAATTTTCTTTCCCCCCAATTTTATCTCATACTTTTACAAAGGGGAAAGTAAATAATTTAAGATTACACAGAAACCTTTTGAATGGTAAAATTTGTATTTTTTTCCCCCTTCTCTCTCTCTCCCTCTCCCTTTTCTCTCTCCCCCCCTCTCAATTTTATTTTTCCCCCTCTCTCTCTCCTCACTCTTCTCTCTTTCCTTTCCCCCCCTCTCTCTCTTTTCCCCTCTTTTCCCCTCTCTCTCTCTATTTTTCTCCCCCCTCTCGCTCCTTTTCCTCTCCTCTCTCTCTTCTCTCTCCCCTCTCTCTTCTCTCTCTATCTATCTTAGCCCAGCTATCTAAAGTATGTTTTAAAAATAAAAAACAAAAAATTTTATGAAATAATAGTGCTCAACTATATGATAAAAGGGGAAACTATTTTTTAAAATATTTCAAGTATAATTATGATCAACCCCTACAATTAAATTTTTTTCGAGCATTCGCTATCCTCACTTTCCTGTTGGGAGAATCTCGAAAAAAAATATTGTAGAAGTTATAATAATAAGTCATAATTAAATATTTTAAATAGTTTATATATCTATCTTCTTTCATCTACTATCTACTACTACTATCTATCTATCTACCCAATCTATCTACTACCCTATCACTATCACTAACTATCTACTATCAACATAATAATAAAATAATAAAATAATTTTTAAATAATAATAAATAATAATTAAAAATAAAAAATAAAATAATAAAAAAATAATTTAAAATTGCATCCCAAAAAGGAATTTTTTTTTTGTACAGACGGTTAAAAATTAACAAAATAAGATAAAAATACAAGGGGAAATAGGATGAAAAATATATAAAAAAAAAGGAGCACCTATAAAAAAGCTGGCGCTTTATAATTTTGAATAATTTCAACACTGTAAAAAAAGTTAAAACGTCCACAAAAAAATTGAAAAAATTTAAAAGATTGCAAAACAAATAAATTAAAAATTTTAAAATTTTATTTTTTAAAAAGTAAAAATGAGAAAATAATATAAAAAATTTTTGCTTGTTTTATAAAAGCCTAAAATTAACTGGGGGGGGCGCAGGGGGGGGAAAAAAAATTTTTTTCTCTTCTGTTTTTTTTGAAATGAAAAGGGCGACCACTTCTTTCTGACAAAAAAATTTGGGGCCCTTAGGGGGAAGAACGGCCCATTTAATTTTTAGTTATTTTATTTATACAAAATTTTCGTTTAAAAGACTACTTTGCCCCAACATCATTTATATAGCGTTTAAGGGATTTTTTAAATTTGAATTTATTTTTTCCTTTCCAACTGAAAAACAATTGCCCCTCCCAAGCGTTAAAAAAAAAAGACAAAACACTTTCGATTACGGGCTTATAAAATAATGCAGAGGTTTTTTTCTTTTCTAAACTGAGAGAGTTTTGGGATGGGAAGCCCCGGGGGTTCGACCTCGCTCGGCGCATAGTTAGCCCCTTGGAAAAGGCTCTTTTCCACATTCTCTCACAGTAAAATGATACCTGCCGACAACAGGTCGCCCCCTGTCAAAAAATTTTTTTTTGAAATTTTTGCCAAACAGGCGGCATTCCTTCCACATGTTAATGTTTTTTTTGCCAGGGGCCCTTAAAGCGCTTGGAGCACTTTAGGGGGAAAAACCCTAAAAAAAGCAAAAATTTTTAAATGTTTTTTTTTTTTTTTTTCAGGTTTTAAAAACCCCAAAATTTGTTATGGTCCCCCATTTTGTTAGGGGAAAACAAACAACAGTCTGACGCACTTCCCCCGAATGATGTATAGAACTTATAACTGCTCAAAACTATCGAACAATGGGGGAGCCTTTATAACAATGTCTCCGACGAGCAAAAAGTGTATCCCCCAGGAAAAAACACTATAGATAGAAACATGTCTTGACTTTTAAAATTTGATCCCTGACACACGAAAAAATTCAGCCACATGAAGAATAAAAAGTACCAAATTTTTTTTGTTTAGAACCACGCGCTCGCCGTTGCGGGGGAAAGTGACAAACAGACATTGAATCCCAAAATTAAAGGGAGGTTTCCAAAAACTCGTTTTAAAAACGATTTTCTGCTTTTTAGATTTTTCCTCCATGAGATAAATTGAAACGCAAATTTTACTTTTTTTTTAACATCATTTGGCCAAAAAAATTTCCAAGTTTTTGTGTAAAATTTAATGTTTAAATTATATAAAAAAAATATAGACGGAAGGGGAAAAAATTTCGGGGAAAAAACCCCCATACTCAAAATGGGAAAAGCGGAGTTAAGGAATACAGTAAAAACGGGTATTTTTTGTTTTAAAAAAAGCTTTGGGGTTTCCAAAATATTTGGCAGTTATTTCATGAGTAAAAATTTTTTATAAAAAAGTACTGGCGCATTAAAAATGGTTAATGCATCACTCCCCCCAACACTCATTTGGGAAGGGAAAAGACCTTGCTTCAAAAGGCCGAGGGATCCCGGGTTTAAAAATCGAATTCTTTTTTTTTTTTTTCTTCTTTTTTTTTTCCCCCCCTTTCCTAAGATTTTGGCTAAAATATTTTGCGAAGACTAGCTCCAAACCAAAGGACGGCAAGCAATTGCTATTCTCCCCGTTTCAAGCTATAGAGACCGTGTAAAAAAACCCCGACTCCACGGGCCGAATTGCTTCTAAGGACTTTTTTTTAAAAAATTATTTTCACTCAACCGTACAAAAATCTGGCCAAACCCTAGCTCTTATTTTTTAAGTAAATACAAGCTGCAAAAGCTGGGGGCTTTTAAAAAGAAAAATAAACAAAAATGGATTAAACCTTAAAAAAAAAAAAAAAAAAAAAAATAAAAAACCAAACACGAAAACTTTTTCGGACTCAAAACCCCTTCAACCGACAACGAAAAAAATAAATTTATGAATAATTTTTTTACAAAATGTATGTTGAATAAGATTTAGATTGTAATCGGGTTTTTTTTGTTTGGTGAAGAAGGTTTTTTGGGGAGCCCGAAACGTTCCGTGTTTTTTTTATTTGGGTTTTTTTTTTTTTTTCAAAGCTTTTTATATTCATTTTTTATTTTTACTTTTTACAGTCCGCAGCTTTTAACTTTTTAAAATTCATTTTTTTTAGTGCGTAACAGATGTAAATAATAGCAATAGCGGGCATAAACAGCTTTGTCTCCGTCACAAAAAAAAAAAACCCCAAAAAAACAAACTGTTATATCCCCTAAAGGCGTCATGTTTCGTCGAAAAAAAAAGTACTTACCACAAGTTTAGGATGACATTTTACATGTTTACCCCAAAGGGGCAAGAAGTCATCACCACCAAAATTTTGCTTCCTTTTTAAAAATTCATCTAATTCCCCCCCAAAAAGAATGAAAAAAAACCAGGACACGTTCTTTAGTTTGATAAAGCCTTTTCTATTTTGTGAAACATTAGCTGGGGCTCTTTTGGTTTTATTTGTGTGAAATATATGCTTTCGCCCGACAAAGCGTTGGCTTCCTTTTTAAGAAGGGCATCTAATTTCCCCCCTAAAAAAAAAAAAAAGAAATTTTAAAAAACAAACCGTTCTTTAGTTTTGACAAAGCCTTTTTTATTTCGTGTATCATTTATGCTGTGGCTCTTTTGGTTTTATCGGGTTTGTGAAAATGGGTTTCTTTCGCCCCCTTGTTGTATTTGAAGAGTGGTTTTCCGTACTCCTTCCACGCTTCATGATTTGTTCAGGGTCGTTGAGGTTTTTCCATACATTTCTTTTGACAAATTTCATCGGTCACATAGAAAATTTACACATTCCCGTTTTTCTCTCTCCTTTCCACCCATTTTTAGGATTTCCCCCCAAACCTCACCCCCAACTAACACAAAATAGATTTTTTTTCACTGAATCACAATAGCATAAAGTTCTTCCGATGCATAAATTTTTTGCAAAAAAAGCTCTACAACACACGTTTTTAATTTCTTTAAAAACAGAGACAAAAAAAAATTTGAATGAGAAAAATGTTGGTTTTATCGTAACGACTGGACATTTTCCTATAGTTGGTAAGGAGAGGTTAACCATGCTTTTTTTTTTTTTTGATTTTCTTTTTTGACCCCCTTT
>NW_027627315.1:0-5307 GCF_034508935.2 Berghia stephanieae
ACCCACCTAAACCCAAACCTCCAAGGGGGGGAATGGGGGAAAAAAAACCCCTCTAAAGCGCATAATGGAGGGTTGGGGTGCCCCTTTTAAAAGGTGAAATAAGTCCTGGCACCTTTGTTCCAGGATATCCTGACTTTGTTAAGGGGTTTTGTTTTAAAAAACGAATAGAAGTGGGTTTTGGGGACAAATGGGGGAACAAAAAGGACCCCCCCCCAAAAGGGGGACGGAGAGAATTTTAATAAATAGGGGTCCCAAATTTAAAAGTCAATAAAAGGGAAGAAAAAGAAAAAGGGAAAAGGAAAATTTGAGCCCTTTTGAACGAAGGAAGGGCGACGTGGGCCAAGTGGTTAAGGATGTATTACATGAGTCAATAACATGGAGAAAAAGATAAAGGGGAAAGAAAATCTGAGTCATAAACCCAAAGGGAGGCGACGTGGCCAAGTGGTTAAGGCATTTTTTTTAAATGAGTAAATTTAACATGGAGATAAAGATAAAGGGATTTTAAATCTAAAGTCTGAAAAAAGGGAAAGGGAAAGGGCCCAAAGGGGTGGCCAAAAGGGTTTTAAGGCATGTATTACATGAGTCAATAACATGGAGAAAAAAGATAAAGGGAGTAAATCTGAGTCATAACGAAGGGGGGGGCCCGAAGTGGCCTAGTGGTTAAGGCATGTGTTAACAGTGTTCCAGGACGTCCCGGTTCGTGCTCCAATTCAAGTACTTTCGTTTTTAAAAAAGGGGAGGGAAATTGCCAGACTTCTGCCCTCAGGCCCAAAAAAAAAGGAGACACGGGTGATGGGGGAAATCGACTTCGGCCCGGAACCTGCCCTTTCGGTTTCGTCGCTTCATCAGTGGGGTTCCTTTCCACCTGCCCCACAGGGAAAGCGCGTGTAAAAAAATGTTACAAATTGCTAAAAAACCCTTACTAAAAAACCGGAAGTGAAAATTTAAAGGAAAATTCAATTTATATATACACGCATTTTAATTTAGGTAGGTTTTTAAAACAAAGTAAAGAGTCCTTAAAATTTTTTTTGTCATCATTCATCAACATTTATAATTATTTTTTAAAATATATATAAAATATTTATAAATTTTATATATGGGGGGGGGAAAGGGGGCCCGGGGGTTAAAAGGGATTGCACTGTGACCCGGAGACCTTTGGGTTTTTTAGCCCCGCTTAGGCAAATTTCTTTTTTTTTTTTCCTTTGAGCAAGATTTTTTAACCCCGCTATCTTGGATAACTTTTAAAAAATTTTTTTTCTGGTTTCCCCCTTTTTCTCTAGACAGTACCAAATTTCTTCTCTTGGTACCCTTTTTCATATGCTTTCCCCCGTCAATGAACACCAAAAATAATTCCTTTTTTTTTTTCTCAGTACTTCCCCTGGGTCACTTTTCGAGCAAATAATAGATCCGTTTTTACTTTTTTCCAAACAGCAAATCGGGGTTTTGGGGGCGTGAAACCGGTCTCTAATTAACACAGTCCAACCATCGATCCAAAATTTCAAAAAGGGAATTAAGTTCTTTCAGAAATTTAAACATATCAAACTTTTAAAAAACAAAATCAACCCTTTTTGGGGTGGACAGGGATGGGGGGGGGTTTAAAAAAGAATTTTAAATAAATTACAAGCATTACCCGACTCGACTCAATTGTCAATGGGGTTACCGGGTTATGTGGGCCCCCGGATTTTCCCTTAAAAGGGGCTAAACCCCCAAAAAATTTTTAAAATTTTAATAAATGAAATTTCTTCAAACTACTTGGATTGCTGGGAAATAATAAACCATGAGAAATTGATTGGCGTATTGACCCAAAGAGTATCCTTTAAATGGGGAAAACCCAAAATATTAAATTTAAAAAACAAAACCAAAATAAAGGAACAAGATTTAAAATCCCCCAAGGTTTTCCCTTAAAATTTTCCTTTAAAAAATAAAGTAACAAAAATAGGGACATTAAAAAATTTGCATATTCTTTGAAAATTTTTTTTTAAAAACCCCCTTTTATTAACCCCCAAAGGGGAAATTTGTTTTTGGGGGGTCTATTCCAAGGGAAACTGGAAAAACCCAGGCGTCAGCCCCATGCAGCGCCGCAAAGTTAGCGGGGAAAAAATGAGTTGCTAAAGGCCCACAGCGCAGGGGCGGGTAAATTCAAACTGGGTCACCTTTTGGGCACGAAGAAAAGACCGTGGGGGCCGGGGCCACGCTGCTCCAACACGCCTTAAAAATTTTCATCTTCTCATTTTTTCTTTTTTCCTTTTAATTCTATAAAAATCAATTAAATTTGCTTTTTAAACTGATCATAAATTTCATTCATAATATATCGATCTTAATTTCATATCTTTCAGTCACGCCAAAGGAATGTAGTGGGAGGACTGCGAAAAATCCCCAAATTTAAAGAAAAACCCGGGGACGTTGAACCAAAAAACCCTTTTTGGGCACCCCAAAAATCCATCCGAGATTAACTGGACGGGAGTAAGCATGCCCTTTACCATGGGGCAAAGGACCGCGGGCCAAGGAGACGTAAAGGGGGCCGATTGGCTGTGGGCTCTGCGCATGGGGGCGCCAACAACACTTTTTAAAAATAGGGGTAAAACCCCCGCCCCAGGAACGGGGCTTCCCAGCCCCGCCCGTCTTTTTGGGGGACAAGCAAAGAGAAAATGCCGTGGCTAACCGGTGTGTCCCCCTGGGTGGGGAAAGAATAAACCTCCGGGTTGGGGGCCCACTACAAGTTTCAAGAACGAGGGGAGCTGGTATTTTTTTGACGTTTAGATACTTACTTAAAACCTCTTTTTGGGGCCTTTAGGGGCCCTAGGGCCAATCCCCCCCAAAAATCTCCCTTTTTTTTTCGATGGGCTGTTTTTTCGGTGGTTGTATTCCCCGGACAGGCTGATTTCCCTTTTTAATTTCCCTTTTTCCATGGCCCCTTTCGGGCCAGATGTCTTTTTTGGGGCTTCTCCGCTTAATTTTGGTCGGGGCGGGGGGGTCATTTGAGCTTTTAAATAGCGCAATACCCACTAAACGTGCTCAAAGCGCTTGGGAAAAGGTGTCCCTGGCCAACAGCAACAACTTGACATGTAGGACGGAACATGACGCCTGTTAGGCGATATTATAACTTTTTTTCGGACAGGACAACTACTCATTTTACAACCTGAGTACGGTGAGAGAATGTGAGTAAAGTACCTTTTTCCAAGGACTCAACTTTGCGCCGAGCGAGACTCGAACTCAGGATCTTCCGACCGAAAGCGAGTGTCATACCACAAGACACATAGCCGCACTGCTAAACGAATATATGCTAAACGTTGGGTAAAGGCAATATACAAGAGGTCCTTAGCCAAAAGCAACACTTACCAGTAGGACGTACGGACATGAAGCCTGTAAGGCGTATTGCAAATTTTTTTTTCTTCCGACAGAGAAAACGCTGCTATATTAGGCCACCTAAACCTTTTTCACTTGACTTCGGTGATATAATGTAAGATGGAGCCTTTCCCAAGGACTCAACAGCGCCGTTCAGAGCGAGACTCGAACCCCAGTCCTTCCGATCCCTTCTAGAATTCTGAAGCAAATTTTAAAAAAAACTATATGAATTTTAACAACTAATGTTTTGGGGGAATGTAACAATGTAACAAAATATTGATTTCGGATCAAACATTTCGTTCGGCTAATAACAATACAATAAAACAAAACAAATAAAAAACAACAAAAAAAACAACAAAAGACAAAAAAAAAAAAAACAAAAACAAAACAAAACAAACGACCCCCCCCCTCCCCCAAACAAAAAAAAAAAACAACAAAAAAACCCCAACAAAAAACAATACTTTTTCCGAAACGTAGAGTTGGGACAACCCTCAGAAAAGGGTACTACATATCGTATTGCAGTATCCTTTTTTTTTTTATTCGAAGAAGGGTTGTCAGCCTGAAACATTAGTTGATACGTTTTTTTCTTTTTTTTGACGCTGTTTATTTATATACCATTTTCCTTCGCCAACTTCTAAAAGGATGAAGGAAAGTATGTGTTTGTGCGTTGGGGGTGTGTGTGGGGGGGGGGGGGGCGTTCTAAGCTATGAAACCCGGTTTTAAAATGCCTCGCTTGTCCCAATTTCTGCCGGCTTACTTACTATTTCCCTTTTCTAGAACTCCGTGTGATAAAAAAAAGTGACCCAACGTCTCCAAAAGTGTTAAATCAGGTGACCTTTTGGTGTTTTTTTAACTGAAAATTTGACCCTTAAAAAATATATATATAATCTTTTCCAAGGAAAATACAAAAATCAAAAACCCTCATGAAGCCACACTCAACACAAAAAATGAGATGTACAATACGTGTCCACATCGCCGGAAGTTCTTATTTAACAACATAAACCGGAAACCACTTCAACAAACAAGAACAGTCAACAAACCAAACTCATGTAACACACGTCCTGACGATGGCTGATGAGGCCTGAAACATCGATGTAGAACTGTAATATATACATAAAAAATATATATATATATATATAATATATATATGTGTGTGTGTGTGTGGTAAAGGACACTCACAAAATATCTGGATTCGGGACAATTGCGGGGTTTATCGTCGGCTGAGGAGGTGCTATCGCACTGATACTTATAAGAGAGAGAGAGAGAGACACAGAGAGAGAGAGAGAGAAGAGAGAGAGAGAGAAAGAGAGAGAGAAGAGAAAGAAAGACAGAAAGAAAGAAAGAGAGAGAGAGATAGATAAATAGATAGATATATAGAGAGATAGATAGATAGATAGATAGATAGATAGATAGATAGATTTAAAAGATAGAGAGAGAGAAAGAGAGAAAAAAATAAAGAAAGAAAGAAAAGAGAAGAGAGAGAGAGAGAGAGGAGAGAGAGAGAGATTGATGAGAGATGATGAAAAATGGCTTCTTGGGATTTTTTTCATACATTTATCCAGGATGAATTGATTATAAAAAATATTGAGGCGTCAACATATCAAGATACGTAATAGTGCTTGAAACAGATTTTTATTTTTTTTTCCCTTTCAACATCAACTAAATCATTTTAAAAGTTATCACCAAATTAGATAATATCGGTTTTCATCGTAATAATTAATACAACATTTTATTGTGCAGCTTATGTGGTCTTGTGGTATGACACTCGCTCAAACGTGCTCAAAGCGCTTACAAGGGTCCCCTGACCAACAGCAATATTTAACCATCTAGGACAAGAAGTGCAGGGGCGCTGGTAATAATGGGCAGGGTGGCAAATACCAGCCTGTTTTCAATTTATATGCCATTTTAAACCCGGCCGAAAAAAAAAAAACTAAAATTTGATAATTTCAAAAGTTACTACTT
>NW_027627316.1:2500-5300 GCF_034508935.2 Berghia stephanieae
AATTTGGTGGCGCATTTGTGTAGAGGCGCAAACCCGTCCGGTAGCCTCGTCACGACACAACGCTCAACCAGATGCTCTGCTGTTTCGGGTTCTTTGCCGCAACGTAGCATATATAAGCAATTTGAGACAAGTGGATTGTCCCCACAGATGTAAGATCAATTAGGCAAGTTTTAGACCTTAGTCCTATTTTTAGCCTCCAAGTGCCTCCTCTGACTTCGACAGGAGCTTGGCAATTTCTCCCCCAGTTTCAAGAATTACTAATACTACATCTGCGCCCCTACAAGAGACCGAATTTTCCAAGACAACTTCCTTCTCGTATGCGCAACCCCGTCCGGAGTCAGGGAAGCTAAGTACATGGAGGTCGGGACTTGATTCAGCTCGTACTAGGGGTACCGCCATTATGCGTCTGAGAAGGGTTTGCAATGGTGCACGAGTACGGTAATGAGTTTGTATCCTGGATAGATCGTTATAACATAGCAATGTGAGCACAATTAGAAGCTGCCGCCGCCCGGAAAGAACATCATAATATTGTAGGAAACCATTAAAAACTGCTGTCAACGCAGTGAAGCACGGCACGGCTTGATGGCATAATATAATACACGGTTCACAACAAACAAAAATCGAATTTTTTCATTAACTTTAAATGCCAGTACTTCTGCTGTACTCTGTAAAAACACATATTTAAAAAATTGGCCAGAAAACTCTTCCTTCAAATATCGATCGATTTAAATGGCTCTAGTCTTAACAAAAGCTCTCAAACCTAGGACTAAATTAGTGGATTATCATTAATCAATGTTCAATGTATGCATGTGTGTATGTATGTATGCATGTACGTATGTATGTATGTATGTATGTATGTATGTATGTATGTATGTATGTATGTATGTATGTATGTATGTATGTATGTATGTATGTATGTATGTATGTATATATGTATGTATATATGTATGTATGTGTGTGGCTGTATGGGTGGTTGTATAATGTGTACATGTTTGAGACAGAGAAACAGATAGATAGATGGATAGATAGATAGATAGATAGATAGATAGATAGATAGATAGATAGATAGATAGATAGATAGATAGATAGATAGATAGATAGATAGATAGATAGATAGATAGATAGATAGATAGATAGATTGATAGATAGATAGATAGATAGATAGATAGATAGATAGATAGATAGATTGTATGAGAGAGAGAGAGAGAGAGAGAGAGAGAGAGAGAGAGAGAGAGAGAGAAGATATTTAGATAGAGAAGGGGGAGAGAAAGAAAGAGAGATAGAGAGAGATAGACATAGAAATAGAGAGAGATAGAGAGGGATATAGAGAGATAGAGAGAGAAAGACAGGGGGAGATGGAGATAGATAGAGGGAGAGAGAGATAACGAGAGAGATAGAGATAGAGACAGAGACAGAGACATAGAGATATAGAGATAGAATGAAATAAAGATAAGGAGAGATAGTGATAGAAAGAGAGAGATAGAGAAAGAGAATAGAGATAGAGGTATCTATAGATATAGAGAGAGATAGGGAAAGTTAGATAGAGAGAGTGAGTGAGAGAGAGAGAGAGAGAGAGAGAGAGAGAGAGAGAGAGAGAGGAGAGAGAGAGAGAGAGAGAGAGAGAGAGAGAGAGAGAGAGAGAGAGAGAGAGAGAGAGAGAGAGAGAGAGGGGGGATGCCTGTATATAGCCGTCAACGAAGTGGTTATTTGTACTACCACTACAAATAGCGAAAACTTCCGCTTTTCACTATTTGTACTCCCAGAACTCTTATGTGTTTAAAGTTGCAAACCACCGCTCCTTTACTCCCAGCACTCCTATGCGTTTAAAGTTGCATTTGTGAGCTTTCAAGGACCAGCCGACCAGGGTTGCCAGTTTGGCATTTTAAATGCCAGATTCCAAAAATCTGGCATTTTTGAAAACTTTGGCATTAGAAAAATCATTTGGCATTTGGCATTTTCATTTGGCATTTTCTTTTCTTGTATATTATACTTCAAATGACACCTTTTCTTAATTAAGTTTCATAAGAAACACGAAACAGTAAGTTTTCTTAATTGTCAATAATTATTTAACTGTTTACGTATTTACCTTTCATGTTAATGTATTTCTTTTTCATTCTTAAAGTCCAACCGTGGTGTAGTGGTTTAGCACTCCACTTAGTAGTCAGTAGGTAAAAAATTACCCCAACAGGAAATTTAGTATAATTTTTAAAAAAGGAAAAAAAAAGAAAAGAAAAGAAAACACGCAAGCCACCAGGATATGATAGTAAATTGTCTATCAAAAGTGAGTAGTTTTCTTAGTGGGAGTGGGAGTCAACAGACTTTGGCATTTTTTTGAGTGTTTTGGCATTTTTTGAGTCTTCCCCTGGCATTTTGTTGAAAAATAATCTGGCAACCCTGCAGCCGACCAGCCTCCACTTTTCGCGGTCTTTCTTTGAGAAGTGTGAAGCAAAAAAAAAAATGGCCCTCTCGGTAAACGAGACATTCTCATCTTTTCTCCAATTTGAAAACATTCGAAAATGAGAATAATGTACTTTTTATTAAAAAGTCAACAAAGAAGGTAAGTAAACTAGATACGACAATTTTTTTCCTTAATTAAGTGGCAACTCATTTCTCGTCATTCTCACTCTTTAACTCATCAACTAAGAAGAGTACACCACCTCAAACATTTGTCAGTTCATATCTTTGCTTTTATGAGGTCTATTTTCATTTTGAAAAGTTCAAAGTGAACAACTAAATGACGCCGATTCAGTGGTGCATTTGGTCTATCTTCATGTGAATAAATATTTATTATTGACTTTTC
>NW_027627317.1:0-5310 GCF_034508935.2 Berghia stephanieae
CCATGGTATTTATAAATAAAACCCCTGACCCCCGGGAGTCCTTCATCCCCCAACTCCCAACGATCCGTGCGTGCAAATAAATAGTATAATTATAAAGATGTCGCAAATTGGTGTGAAGTTAACAAGTGCTTTGCGTTTGGAATTAAATGTGGATTTTTAAATTGAATTATTCTAAAGTTGGGTGTCATACCGTAGTATTCAGAGAAAATGTATTATCGCTGTTGTCATTGTTTATGAAACCTACCTGTTTTTATTTTGAATCATTTAATTTTAAAAAGTTATTTCTGTAATTTGTAACCAATCATGAATCATGTTGATTTTTTTAATTGATAAAAATTTTCCGACACTTAGCTATCCCCTCAAGAGAAAATCGTGGTGAAAGTTTTTAGATCCACACAAAACCAGTGAATTTTAACTTAGTTTCTAACACACCGGGGAGACAGCGCCGATTTAATAATGGATTATTTTTAAAATTGTTGAATGGCTTACTGCCAGTGAAAGCCGTAAAACGCTTCTTTGTTTTTAGTGCTTGATTTTTGGTGAGTATGCTATAACGGACAACGGGAGGATTCAGTGATTTTGCGCACATCTCTCAGGCACTGAAGAAACATTCTGAATCAAATAGCCATGTCACAGATGCTGTTAAATAAAAACTTTTCAACGTTGGTAGGATATAAGAAATCAGTTGGAAACAGACATCCCTTGGGGTCTTGAAGATCGTTATAAGAACAGGTTAAAGTTAACAAAACAAGTTTTTCCAAGATAATTGATGCTCTTTATGTGAGTCGCTCGTTAATATTCTAACACACACACCCCATACACCACACACAAATACACCACATATGCAAACAATTGCAATATCCCCCCCACACACACACACATACACCACACACACACCAACACACAAAGTAGGTCAATTAAGTTAAATTAACTAGGACAATAAAATTTGATTCTGTATTTCGGATTTGTGCCCCCTTTAAATACAATGTGCCCAAACCCCCCCTTTGTTTATGCGGCTTAACAATAGGAAGTGTGAGATATGATACAAATGTATGTGTCATTAACAATAGGAAGTGTGGGATATGAAACCAAAAAATATGCTTCATTGACAATAGAAAGTTTGGGAAATGAAGCCAATTTATGCGGCATTAACAATAGGAAGTGTGGGATATGAAACCAAAATTTTGCTTTATTGACAATAGGAACTGGGTGAATATTTTAATAAGCATTTTTGACAAATTAAGACATAATATAGAGATAGATTTTTTTTTTAATTGCGTCATTGACAATATAGATGTTGAAGATAATTATCCCCGTAGATCTTTGACCAATCAAAACATGGAATATATGACACACTTTCACACTCAGTTGGCTGTTTATAAACAATAAAGTGACTGAAATAGACCTCTTTTTCATGTAATTTATTTCCTGCTTTGTCTGCCACCTTTCATACACACACTTGTTTTAGATCTCTATTTTTAGATAAGTGCCCAACGCGCAAAACTATGTTGCAGCTTAAACGTTTATTGTCTAAATGCAGAAAATCAAAAGAGAACGAATAACCCACGGAATTGTAGGAAAATTTTAACAAGAACAAGTGACGTCAGCTTCTTTCACTCTACTGTTTGAAAACACAACCAACTAAGTTTGTCCCAGCCGCCTAAGGGTGTGTCAAACATTTACTGGTTAATTCTGAGATATTTTGGTGAGTAGGAAAGGAACGAAGTGGGAAGTCACCCCATCTTTTTTGTTATTATCTTTAGACAGCCTGTTAGTGATTAGTTTCTCACTAACAATTTAATGTATAATATGTTTCATCTGCTTGCGGGATGTTTAAGTATTTTACTAAACACATAGTATCTATAGTTTACGGCATTGTAAATGTGGTATGTGTGTGTGATTGTGTGGGGTGTTGTGTGTGGAGTGGGTGTGTATGGCGTATGTATATGTTTTTTGTGTATGTGTGGCGTATGTGAGCTTGTTAGAAAAACACAGTGTAACATTTTGGGCAAACCATACACATCTACAATAACCGTAAGTTTAATCTCTATTGTGTGGATATAGATATTTTCATGTGGTTTTCCCAACATACCACATACAGGCACATACACTAAAACATATCATATACATACGACATGTACACACACACTCACACATCACACACGCCACACGCACACACACACACACACACACATATTATGTGAAAACGGCTGCACCTCGGATCACCGTGGGAGAGAGAGAGAGAGAGAGAGAGAGGGGAGGAAGAGAGAGAGAGAGAGAGAGAGAGAGAGAGAGAGAGATGTGGAGAAAAATAGTGAATGAGTTAGTGATTGAGAGAAATAATATGACGCTAGACATAGATAGATAGATAGATAATTATAGATAGATAGATAGATAGATAGATAGATGATATGGGATAGTTTAGATAATAGTAGGTAGTAAAAGAATAGATAGATAGATAGATAGAAAGATAGAAAAGATAGATAGAAGACAAAATAGATAACAGATAGAAGATAGAAAAAATTTAATAGATAGTAAGGTTAAATAGATAATAGATAATAGATAGATAGATAGATCGATAGATAAATAAGATAGTAGATAGTAGATATAGATAGTAGATAGATAGATGGGAAAAAGATAGAGAAAAGAAATAATAGAGATAGATAGATAGATATATAAATAGATAGATAGATTAATAGATAATAGATTAGGGGGAGGGCAGGGATCATTGTCACCTTCCGATCTGTGACCACACTCAACATCTTTTTGATTTTGGTTACAATGTGGAAGACAATGACCAAAGGATCCATCTTTACTATCTTAGAACCTTTCAAAGGAGAATGGAATGAAATTAACTCACTCAATCCTAGAGATTTTGTTACTTTTCAAATTGGAAAAAATGTATTTAAAATGAGCATGTGTATAGATAGATAGTTTTATTCAACAACTATTAACATGTAAAAGTTAAGAACATTAGCTTTTAAACTACGCCTATTTTGTCTCAGATAAATGTATTAAATAGGCATGGGTAAAAGTAACCCCGGTATACTACGGATATAGTCGGTGTTAGGGTTGAGTGATTTCATGATTTTGTGTTGAGCTAAATAAAGTCAGGGGGGACACTAGATGGAAGTCGAATGTAATTATTTTCTCGTTAATACAGAATGTTCTTCAACAACTTGTTGTTATCTATTGAATACAGTCTGCTTGATGATGAGTACGATGAGAACTATGAGAACTAATCATGATAGTGCAAATTATGGGGTGGTGGTGATGATGATGATGATGATGATGATGATGATGATGATAAAATTGATGATGATGATGATGATGATGATGTGAGATGATGATGATTTACATCATTATTTCAAATTAACTGGTGCAATAAAATTGTCGTCAAAGCTTCCATTCCCCGTAGATAATATCTTTGTTGTGACTCGTTCATTCCTTTTGATGATAAAATCGTGTCGTTGTATTAAATTTTTCGGGGGGTTATGTTTGACGGATGATGATATAAAGAGATGATGAGGAGGAGGAGGAGGGGAGGAGGGGGGAGGAGGAGAAGGAAAGGGGAAAAAAAGACGAAACACGCCGATATTGATGATGTGATGTAATGATGATAATGATGATGATGATGATGATGAATGATGATGATGATGATGATGATGGCGACGACGACCATGATGATGATGATGATGATGATGATGATGATGATGATGATGATGGATGAGACAACGATGAGATAATGATGATGATGATGATGATGTTGACGACGACGACGACAACAATAAAATAACGATGATCACAACGTTTGTTTTGATGGTTTGAATTAACCATAAAAGATAACATCATAATCATTCATCGACGATCCCATCCACTGCCATACCATGTACCTCCACGATAGCCACAGCGGTCAAAGATAATAATGATGATGACGATGATGATAATAATAATGACACTACATGAGTCACCGGCCCCATTTCCCTAATGATAACATTATGCATATAGACTCCTTTATCACAGCGCCCGGGGGTTCCCCTGGGGAAGGGCCGGCCATGCCCAGGGCGACACAAAAACGAAGGTCGTTAGACTCTGTTCTGATGTTCCGTGCCTGTAGAATGTTTTTGATCTGGTTCGGCATGAGCTTCTTTCTCCCCTCCCCCCATTCTCCCCTTCCCCACCCATCACTCAAAAAAGTATTGTGTCAAACGGGTTCTTGTTGTTGTTGATGTTTTTTGTTGTTGTTGTTTTTCTTCTCTTCTTCTTCTTTCTTCTTCTTCTTCTTCTTCTTCTTCTTTTTCTTCTTCTTCTTCTTTTCTCGGATGGTAGGTGGCTCAGCGGGATGGTCTTGCTCGTACCCGAAAGGTACCGAGTTCGAATATCCCCTGTGCTGTTGGCCTCGAACAAGTCACTTCGCCTGTTCATTTGCGGCACTGCAACTGCGGCTGACGCCCTGCTTATTCGATTCCTCCTTTGGAATAGACCCTAAAACAAATTCCCGTATGGGAAGAAATAAAGGGGATTTCTTCTTCTTCTTCTTCTTCCACTTTTTCCTTCTTCTTTCTTCTTCTTTTCTTCTTCCCTTTTCTTCTTCTTTTTTTTCTTCTTCTTCTTTTCCTTTTTCTTCTTCTTCTTCTTCTTCTTCTTCTTTCTTTTTCTTCTTCTTTTCCTTCTTTTTTCTTCTTTTCTTCTTCTTTTTTCTTCTTCTTCTCTTCTTCTTTCTTCTTCTTCTTCTTCTTCTTCTTCTTTTTTCTTCCTTCTTCTTCTTCTTTTTTCTTTTCTTCTTCTTCTTTTCTCTTTTTCTTTCTTCTTTTCTTCTTCTTCTTCTTTCTTCCTTTTTTTCTTCTTCCTTCTTCTTTCCTTCTTCTTCTCTTCTTCCCTTTTTCTTCTTCTTTCCTTTTTTTCTTCTTCTTCTTCTTTTCTTCTTCACTTCTTTTCTCTTCTTCTTCCTTCTTCTTCTTCTTTTCTTCTTCTTCTTCTCTTCTTTTTTTTCTTTTTTCTTCTTCCTTCTTCTTCTTCTTCTTCTTCTTCTTCTTCTTTTCTTTCTTCTTCCTTTTTTTCTTTCTTTTTTTTTTTTTTTATTTTTTTCTTTTTTTTTTTCTTCTTCTTCTTTTTCTTTTTTCTTCTTCTTTTTCTTCTTCTTCCCCTTTTTCTCTTCTTCTTCTTCTTCTTCTTTTCTTTTTTCTTCTTCTTCTTCTTCTTTTTCTTCTTCCTTTCTTCTTCTTCCTTCTTCTTCTTCTTCTTTTTCTTTCTTCTTCTTCTCTTTCTTCTTCTTTTTCTTCTTCTTCTTCTTCTTCTTTTCCCTTTTTC
>NW_027627318.1:0-5311 GCF_034508935.2 Berghia stephanieae
CAACCCAAAAACGACTTTTCCCACTGTTAGGTAAAATGTCATCTTTACCAAATATAATTTTTTGGATAAATACATAAAAAAAGGGTAAACATTTTTGGTTTTTTCCCTTTTAAAGGAAAAAAAAGGCCCAAAATTTAAAATCAAATTTTCAAACTCAAAAAATCAAATATGGGGGCCATTTTTGTAACATTCGTTTTCGTAAAGGCCATTCGACATCCTCAGGCAAGTTACCCTTTAAAGCTCTTCTCACATTCTCTCCCCGATTCGGTGTAAATATCCCTGCTGATAAAACTTTTCCTGTCTAAAAAAATTAACATCCCAAAACGTTTGTTCCGTCCTAATTGTTAAATGTTACTGTTGCCAGGATCCTTGTAAAGCGCCTTGAGCATGTTTTGTGGACATTGTGCTATATCAAAGCAATAATATAAAAGCAATATCACTCAATATCACTCCTTACTTTATTTTGAGTTAAATATCACCATTTGGACATAATACACAAATATATAATAATGTCATTTAAATCAAATCTATGACCAATCACTGACGTTGCAATTTCTATGTTAACTATAAAAGTAAGCTGTGTTCAATTGAACCCCAAAGAAAGTGATATTAAAATTAAAAAAAGCTTTTTCTATCATTGAGTTACATTTTTCTTTTAAGTTAAGAAGAAGAGTTGTGTGTTGCTATGGTATACTGTAGCAGCACAGTATTGACTACAGCCAGAACTAAAATTAATTGGATCAGAGACTCGGCGTTTCCAGAGTTAACCCTTTAAAAGGGCTTTTTGTCCACAGCATTTGTAACTACGTACATCAAGCAAAAATATCTTTGAGATAGACTAGCATCATATCCAAAGGGGTAGCAAGCAATGCTATGTCAATCTATTGCTAAAAAACCAAGATAATATATTCCAGCACCATGAGCCTAATGGTTTAAATGACGCTGACATTTTTTTATTTCTAAGCAAGGAGCTTATATTATAGTTAATTTCAAAGGAATACTTAGAATTTCAAATTTGACTGTATCATATACAACATACAGAGCTCGGTTAACTGTTAGAAAGATATAATAAGAATAAATAATAATTGTTTTTTTTTTAAGATTTGAAAAGCAGTGCAAGTTTTCTATCCATTTAAGAACCTACCTATAATGATTAAGATTTGAAAAGCAGTCAAGTTTTCTATCCATTTAAGAACCTACCTATAATGATTAAGATTTGAAAAGCAGTGCAAGTTTTCTATCCATTTAAAAACCTACTATTGATTAAATTTTAAAAGCAGTGCAAGTTTCTATCCATTTAAGAACCTACCTATAATGATTAAATTTGAAAAACATGCAAGTTTTCTATCCATTTAAGAACCTACCTATAATGATAAGATTTGAAAAGCAGTGCAAGTTTTTTTATCCATTTAAGAACCTCCAATAATGATTAGATTTGAAAAGCAGTGCAAGTTTTCTATCCATTTAAGAACCTACCTATAAGGGTTAAGATTTGAAAGCAGTGCAATTTCTATCCATTAAGAACCTACCTATAATGATTAAGATTTGAAAAGCAGTGCAAGTTTTCTATCCATTTAAGAACCTACCTATAATGATTAAGATTTGAAAAGCAGTGCAAGTTTTCTATCCATTTAAGAACCTACCTATAATGATTAAGATTTGAAAAGCAGTGCAAGTTTTCTATCCATTTAAGAACCTACCTATAAATGAATTAAGATTTGAAAAGCATGCAAGTTTCTATCCATTTAAGAACCTCCCTATAATGGTTAAGATTTGAAAAGCAGTGCAAGTTTTCTATCCATTTAAGAACCTCCCTTAATATTAAAAATTTTAAAAGCATGCAAGTTTCTATCCATTTAAAACCTACCTATAAATTAAATTTGAAAAGCATGCAAGTTTTTTACCATTTAAAACCACCTAAATGTTAAATTTTAAAAACAGGCAAGTTTTTTTATCCATTTAAAACCTACCATAAAGTTTTAAAATTTTAAAACATGCAAGTTTTCTATCCCTTTAAAACCACCTATAATGATTGACAAGCCAAAAAACCTTTTTCCCCTGACCTGTAAAACCGTTAAGGGGGTCAAAGTGAAAATCTAACAAAAACAACAATAATCCTATCCCAAAAAATAATGACTGACAGGGTAATTTTTAATAACTTATCTTTATCTTTTCCATCTCTTTTTCTAACTTACTTCAACCACCATTTTTCCTTTTAACACTCGTCGGAAATTTTTGTAAATTTTCTCACAAAAGCAACCAATTGCTAGATCTATGGGCCCATAAATATAGAAAAAAAAAGAATAGACTTCGTAAACCTCTACTCCTTCCGGAAACTACCTAATCTATTTCCTTTTAAAGTTCGTTGTTGGCCAGCAAGACTTTTTAGCTAAATATCTTTTTGATATTTTTTATTTTTTCAAAGACTGTTTTTCTTTTTTAAAACTTTTTTGGGTTTAATCATTTAAGACATAAAGCAATGATTTCAAAAATCACAAACGCCCTTTTACATGTCTGGGAAAACCTTATCTTCATATACACCTCTATTTTTTAAACAAACCTTTCAAAAAAATCCATCACCGTTTAAGCTGATTTTGCACAAGAGAAAACCAGCTTTTGCATGAAATCAAGGTTTTTAATAAAACCATTTTGATTCTTATTGAGCAACATCAATTAAAGAAAAATACAATTGTAAAGAGTTCAATAAAATTTGATAAAGTTTTTAAGATAAAAAGAAAACTACTTCCTCCCATTAATAATATGTTGTGAATAACCTCTTTTTTTTTTTCCTTTTCTTTTTTTTGGTTTTTTTTCCATATTTTTTTCTTGGCTGCCTATCGTTTTTTTTATTTTATATTTTATTTTTTTTTTTAAACATTTGTAGTTTTAACAAACACACAAAACACCACCCCTTTTTTTAAAAAAATTTTGGGCTCTGATTTCCCCTCTGTTTCTGGGGGGTGGGGGGGGGCCTTTAAATTTTAAAAAAAAAAAAAAAATTAAATTAAAAAGGGAATTTGCAACAGATTTCCCATAAAAGGGCAGTTTAAAAAAAAAAAAAAAAAGAAAATTTGGCGACAATGGATTAAAACCCCACTATTTTTCCCTTACCAAATGACCAACGACCAGAATTGATGCATTTCATATTTTAAAAAAATTCAACACTCAACTAATTTTATTGTTAAAACTTGCAAGAAATCAATTTTTAGATCGTTTCGAAAGATTTTTGGTGGGGGGAAGCCAAATATTGTCAACCTTCTCAAAAAAACCTTTGAACATACAATCAAAAACTAAAACTTTTTTAGTTGGGGGACTAATTTTTGGCTCCCAAAAATGGGTATGGTTTAGGGCCCAACACCCTCACGTTGAAACCCTTATATTTTTTTTTTCTTTCAGGGAAATTTTTTTTTTTTAAGGTTTTTGAGTTTTTCCAAATGCCATTGCGTTTAAAAAAAAAAGAAAAGAACTTTAACTCAAAATTTTACCTTCAAAAATTTAAGAAAAAGAGGGGAAATTTTTTTTTCTTTTTGCATCAACAAAATTTTTTTTTTTTTTTTTTTTTTTGTATACCTTTTTAAAAACTAGCAAGTGAAAAACAGATTTATCCTCCACACTGTTTAAAATCAAGGGGCCCAAAAAAAAAGAAAAAATTTTTGACCCCCACTAATTTAATAAGGAAAAATCAATTTTCCAATAAGTTTCCCCGAAATTGGGCATTCAAAACAAAAGTTTCCCCCTTTTTACAGTTTTAACACACTCTGCTCTAAAAGAGGGGCTGCACTATTGTTTCGATTTGCATGAAAAATAATCAAAAATTAAGCTTTTCGTTTCGCAGTAAAGATAAAAGGGTGTTCTGAGGGACCCCGACGATTGGGAAAAAAAAAACATGTTAATGCAAAACATATTAACCAATTTTTTTTCCATTGCCTCCTCAAACCAAGGGGGGTTGTACATTGGGGTTCAAAAGCAATTATTCCTAAAAACAAAATTTCATTTTCTAACCAAAACATTTTTCCCCCTTTTTTTCTATAATTACCTTACCCCAAAAACGGCACTATACAGGGGTTTTTCTAAAAAATTTTTCTTAGTGAATTTTATTTAAAGCACAAACTAACAAATGTTTTTTAAAATTTGGCCACTTAAAACAATTATAAAAAAACCAATTTCTTCACTAAAAAAACCATAACTACCACACAATTATTATCTAAAAAAAAATGATTACTAACTTAGGCCCAAATGGGAAGAAAAAAAAAAACACTTTTGGGGAACTCAAACCCCTTTTCGGATATCTTTTTCTTTTACCAAAAACCTGCCCATTTTTCAATTTGCATAATGGGAAAACGTTATTTGTCTTTCTTCCCAACCCCCAAAAAAAATGTAGCAAAAAATTTTCTAATTTAACAATTTTAATACAGTTATGTTTAAATACTTACTAATGGGTTAATGACAATGCCTAAATTGGCTCCTAAAAACGAAAATGTTGAAAACAACCATACACAACCAAAAGCCCTAAAAGGAATTTTTCAATACTGTACCGGGGGAACTTTTCATTTACACTACAAACCAAAACCTTTTTAAACTTGGGGTTCAACCCAATAAACCGAAAAAAAAGGAACGCCCTTATTTAATACCAAGAAAGGTATTTTAACACTTTCAAAAGGGGCCATTTTAAAACCCTTTTTGAAATTTAAATTGGAAACATTTCCCCCCCCCCCCCCCCCCCCCCCCCCCAACCAAAAAAAAAAAAAAATATTATTTGAAATTTGAAAAAATTTTTTTTTTTTACACAATTTGGCAAATTTTGAGTTTGTTTCTTTTTCATATTGGGAAATGAATATTTTAAAAGGACAAAAAAATAAATTTAAATTGGCAATAACAAAAAAAATAAATAATTCTACTACACTACAACACTACTAAAAACTACAAATAACTACACTGGTCCCCCCACTACCTTTCTACACACTACAAACTACACTACTACTACTACTACTCTAAATACTACTTTCTACTACTACTACACTACTAACTACTTTAAATACTACTATACTACTACTACTACTAACTACTACTACACTACTACTAACACTACACTACTACTACTTAAAATACTACTTCTACTACTACTACTACTTTCACTTACACTCCTACAACACTACTATACAAATACTACTACACTACTACTACTACTACTACTACAAATACTACACTCTACTTTTCTACTTAAATACTACAAATACACTACTACTACACTACCTACTACTACTACTACTAACTACTACTCACTACTAAATACTACTACTAAATACTACTA
>NW_027627319.1:0-5304 GCF_034508935.2 Berghia stephanieae
TGTGTGTGTGTGTGTGTGTCTGCCCTCTCTCTCCCAACCATACACACACAAAACAAAAAACCCCTCCTCTCTCTCTCTCTCTTCTATCTATCTATCTTTTCCCTCCATCCTTCTTACCCCTCTGTCCCCCCCCCCCCCCCCCCTTTTCCCCCGAAAAGGGCCCCAAAACATGGAAACCCCCCCCCCCCCCTCCCCCTATTTTCCCCCCTCCCCTTCCGCCCCTTCTCCCCCTACCCCCAAATCCAATGGGTTATGCCAGGGGGGAAGACTTTTTCAAGGGAAATCGGCCTGTCCCTTGCCCTTTTCCCAGATCCCGTACCAAGAAACACAAAACCCCCCCCCTCGGGGCTTCTTCACCACGTCAGGGCAGCAACCCATTTTCGATTGGAATTTGAATTTTTAAGTTTTTTCCTTCTTTTTAAAACCCCAAATTAAAGAGGCAGACTGGCTCTTATCCCGGGGTCTGGGGCGAAACATATCACCCCCGATTGGAAAAGGGAAACGAAGTCGTGAGGGTTCACACTTTCTCCCTTTTTCCCGGGTTCGAGTTTTAAAATCTTTCCCTTCTTTTAAAAACCCCCTTTTTGGGATAAACAGACTGGGCTCTTACCCCGGTGCCCTTTTGGGCAAAAAATTAAAAAACCCCCAAACCCCCGATTGGAAATAGGGCCGGAAGTCGGAGGGGCCACTTTTTTCTACTCTTCCCCCGGGTGGGGATTTTTTAGACCCTTTCCCTTAAATTTAGAACCCATTGATGAGGCAACGGGGCTCTTTATCCCGGTGTCTGTTGCGAAACGGGATCAGGCCCGATTTGAAATGGGGCAGAGAATTCGGACCCCACACCTTCTACTCTTCCGGTTCCAAAAATTTGGGGTGGGGTTTTTTTTGAAACCGGGTCCTTCAGGGGCCAAAACCATAATAATAAAATAAGCAAACATAATGAATCAAAAGTTGGAAATAACAAATTTTAGTAGCAGGGGGTATAGGCGATTCTTGGGATCAGGGGAACTTTAAAAAAGTGGGGAAAGGATAAATTTGGAAATGAAAAACCACTTTAAAAACAAATGAAACCCACACTGAAACCAGAAGAAAATTATGAAAGGGTTTATGTATAAAAAAAAACAACTTAGAAGAGGGGGTTTTTATACTTCCAATAGTTTGGAATCATCTTTTTTGACACCCCCTTTTTAAACCCCTAGATTTTAGAGTTAGAAAAAAGGGGGGTTTGGGTGGGGTTAGGGGGGTTTGAAAAGTTGTTATGGGCCCAGCCACAAGGTTCGTAAAACCCAAATGATTACGAATTTAAAGGAACCCCTGTTTTCTAGGGTTTTATAAAGGGGTTTGGGGGTTTTTTTCTTTTGAGCGGGAACATTTTTTATAAATCAGATAAAGAACGCAATTGGGTTCCCAGGGCTGATGTCAAAACCCCCCCCGCAACGGCGGCCATAGTGGTTCTAAAAAAAGAAAATCGGGGGCTTTTAAAAACTTCATGCAGACTAAACTTTTTATATGTGGGCTAGTGATCAGATTTTTGTAAAGGCAAAACATGATCAAATTTATAATGGGGGTTTTTTTTTCCCCCCGGACACGCTTTTTTGATCGTCGGAAAAATATTTCCCTAAAAAGGGGTCCGCCCTTGTTTTTCCCATAGTTTAGAGCAAGTTACTAAGTTTTCCATGCTCCCCTACAAGGGGAAATGACGTTTCACTGTTAAGCGTAAATTTAAGTTATAACAAAAAACCCTTTTTGTTTTTGTTTTTAATTTTGATACAAAAGCACATTCAAAAATTTGTAGAAAAGGGTCTAACTTTTATAATCCGTTAAAAAGAGGCTTATAATAATAAACAATACATCAATAATTTTTGGTCTGGACGGGACAAATTTATCTTTTTCATTATCCCCCATGTTTTTTTATAGTTCGAGTTATCTTGGTTCGAAAAATTTTAAAACGTAAGGAATGAGATCGTTTTCAACGACTGTTGGAAAAATTTCATGCAACACGTTTGTTTCTAAGACGATCTTTATGAGAATTAAACGTACAAGAATTTTCAGACCTGAGAAACGTGTCGGGAACGCGGGTTTTTCACACCCACCAGCGAATCAGGGTCATAATGACCTCTCCCCCTTTTTGAAATGCTAAGAAGAAAATTGGATGTACCCCTCTGGTTCAGCTGAAATCCTCCCACCCGAACTGCAAAAAATTCGAATGCCGTAAAGTGTATTTTCTTCTTCTTCTTCGAACCTCTGAGGGACATCTAGGGCTGCACCGATATCTCATAACTTTTCCCTTTATCCTCACCTCACCATAAGCTTTGTGTTGATTTTAAGTACCCAGGGTTCGAACTTGCCCTTGTATAAGGGGCAATCCTAAGCACTTTAAAAGGGGTTTCATGGTCTTCCACAGGAAAAAAGGGTTGTTCCAATACCAGCAAAGTTTTAAATAAATAAAATCATCCTCGGGATTGGGGATCTGGGCTGGGGTTTGGGGCATAGGGTTTGGGGCGGGGAAGAATTGGGAATTCTGATGGGGGCTGGGGGTTGGGGGCGAGGGTCCGGGGAAGGGGGCTGGGGAGTGAGGCTGGCTTTGGGGGTTGAAAAGGGGCGGAAATTTGGGGACGGGGGTTTCGGGGGGGAAAATGGGCGAATGCACCAGACTGAAAAGGGACCCATTTTTGAAAGTGAGAGAAGACCCCATGGAAAATCAAACATAAAATGAGGGACCTTCCCTAAATAAAACCAACTAAATCCGGGCGGCCCGACCCGGACGGGGGTTAAACTTGGAAGAACAAGATTATCGGACTTGAATGTCACTTCTATAACTTAAAAGGGCACCTGTTTGTTTTTTTGTTTTTTTTTTTTTTTGTTGGTACCAGTAACAGAAACAATAATTGCTGCCAAGTTATACATCATGGAACTAATGTGTCGTCCAATTGTTCTCATTTGGAAGCAGTTCAAAGACCCAGAAAATCGGGTGAAACACTTTTATCGTGACACGGCTCGCAGGAGTAGCAAAACAATTCATGTCATGGTGCAGAGAGGAATTTGCAGGGGGGTGTCTCTCTATGCCTTGATGTAATCCCCATAATTGTTCTCCAAAAATTAAGTAAAGAATAAGTCAAACAATTTCACTTTTGACAATTCATCATCTTGCCTTTTTCACCCTGGTCAGGGTATAGGCCACAGACAAACAGTTTTTCCCTCCTTCTCTATCCTGGCCAACTTTTTATCTCATTCCAGGCTTACCACTTCCCCGTTATCACTTCTTTAATTTTCTCCATTTCCTTTGTGGCCTTCCCCTTGATCTTCTGCCCTGAGGTTCCATCCAATACTTTCTTTTTTATAGTTGATCATTCTTTCTAAGCGTGTGTCCAATCCACCTCCATCGACTTCTTCCTAATCCTCTCCCACTGGTTCTGCTTTTTTCTTCCATACTTCTTCATTTTTTATTCTATCCATCCATTTTATTCTGAGTACTTACGCATGCACCTGTTACGAAAATCGTACCCTCCTTATACATGCCTGTGATCGTTTCCAAATTTCACATCCAACAGTAGGACAGACTTCACGTTGAGTTGAAAAGTCTTAGCTTTTTTGAAGGGAATATCTTTATTCTCCAAACTCTGTTCAAAGAAAGTAATGCAGCCTGTCCTTTCCTATTCGTGCTTTCACCTCTGCTTCCGTGCCTCCATCCTTTTCAATTATACTTCCGTTTGACAGATTGTTTTGGTAAATTTGTCTAGTTTTCCCGTAGAAAGCTTTTTTGATATACATGCGGATCAACCAAGCTGGAGATCGACTTTTATACAGTCCACATTTTGGAGCAGCAGGGGGGAAGATAGACATGACATATTAGGATCAGCACTTTTGTAAGATAGAGATCTGAAAACATGGTATGAAACAGAGCCGGGCAAATCAGAAAGAAGATAATTCTAATTTTCTTTTTTTTCCTCCTTGCTTGCTGGTATTGTTTTATAAACACCTTTTTTATACTCGTAGTGAGATGTAATCACCAGGTGCTGCTGTTGCCAATGAAGGAAGACTGAATTGACTTAAACAAATTATCTCTCTTGGACTTGGGAGTGATATGTATTTTAAAGTTTCAGAAAACGAAGAGCTATAAATGTGTGCAATTGACAGATTGAGTTTGGAAATCTGACAAATTTGAGGTTATCTTACATAACGTGGTCTCAACCGGTTTTTCTATGATGCGGGGAAGCGTCGACCGATGCAAATCATCTATGCTATCTATACCAAAAATGATACTCCGTGTACATTATATAAGAATATATATATATATATAATATATATATATATAATAATATATAATATATATATATATAAAATCACTTAAACCGTCATTTAAAAACAAAGAATGTTATCCAAAGGAGAAGGTAGCTTAACGAATATACAGAGCAAGTACATATTGGACCAAACAGACAGGGGCTTAAGACTTGACACAAACATCTCATAATGGATGGTTTGTGATGATATCTTCGAAGTTAGCAAAACTGCAATAAATAGTGTGTTGATATTTTAAAACCATAAATACTTTTTGATCTCAGTCTCAAAGCTCTAACCATTACTCATGGACAGAGAAGAAAACTAATGACGAAGTATTAGAGCAAGCGAAACTAAAAGGTTATTAATTCGTACAATAAAAAAAGACAAATGCAATTTTTTAGGCCCTAAACACTAAATGTTGAACATCTTGCTCTCACAGAAAGATAGAAAAAAAAATAAAGGTGACCAAGAAAAACAATTTAATAGTTTGAACACTTGGGAAAAAGAAAAGAAATAATTTTAGTTTTCGATATCGATCAAGAGATAAATGCGTACCGCATGATCCCCGATTCGGGCACAGATTTTGATTTAAGAAGAAAAGAACCATTACTACTCCCTTTAACGCCAGGGGGGTGCCCTAACGTAAGTAAAGTTCACTCTGATTTGCCCCGGCACTGTCTTCTTTAGGTCATCAACCGCAAGCAGACCCTTGCTTTGAACTTTGGGGCTTTACCCCTTGTCTCCAAATTTGACTTCGTGGTGTCTCGTTCCTTTTATCTCATTCACCCACCCTCGGGGGAGGAACAGGGGGGATGGCTATTGACAAGGTCCCTCGGTCTGAATAATCACAGCGGTCGTTCCATTTCATACCCCCGTCTAGCTCCTTTTTTTTTTCCCATCGTGAAATTTTGGGCTTCAAACTTTTGGGTTTAAATTATAGACACAAAAAATCGAATAAGGGGGAAAAGAAGGGGGTGGGGGGAAAAAAAAAAAGAGGAGGGGGGGGGGGGGGGGGGGGGGGGG
>NW_027627320.1:0-5313 GCF_034508935.2 Berghia stephanieae
TGCGTTTTTAAAATTAGAGAAATTCTTCCTGACCCCATCGGTTCTATTTGTCCAACTCGATGATTTCCCCTTTGGGTGTCACCCAATTTTCGTGCGAATTAAAAACTTTTGATTGTTTACTCGATAGTTCACAGTGTTTTTTGTGTTTTTTTCATGATTTTTTGGAGGAAACATAGACAAGGGCTTTTCCCAATCCATATTTGGGGTTTTCTTTCAGCTCAACCCGTGTCTAAAACCGTTGAAAAGAAAACTCGAGTGTATTTCTCAATCCAACTCGAATTGAATCCTTTGTAAAATTGGGGGCCGGGCAGAAAAAGCCAAATACATCTGGACATTTCCTGAGAATGCAAAAAAAAAAGAAAAGAAAAAAAAGGAAAAAGTGTTTTTTAAAAAACGACTTTAAAAAAAAAATCTTTTTGAGGTCTTTAAGCAAAAATTTAAAATTTCATCTAAAACCAAATTTAATACACAATTAAAACAAATAAATTTATTTTTTAGAAGTCAAATAATAGTTTCCAAAAAAAGAAATATATCAAAATCTATCAAAACCATTCTTTTTTTTGTAAAAAAATGTTTCTGCGTTCTATTTTTATTTATTATGCCACAATTTTTGTCGATATTTTAAATTTTTAAAAATCACCCTACATTCCATCATGTGAGCTTTTAATATCTACTACATGTAATAGCCTTCAACAGTCTGACGTCACTTCCCTCGTAATGACGCATATAAGTAACTTAGCAACTAGTTCTAAATTATCGGAACAATGGCGGACGACCTTATGAAATACTTCTCCTACGAGCACAAACGTGTGTCCAGAGAAGAAAACCTTAAAAAAATCTGATCATGTTTTGACTTTATACATTCTGATACATGAAAACGTGAAAAAGTGTTAGCCAGCATGTAGAATAAAAAGGGCCGATTGTCTTTGTTTAGAACCAAGCTGCTCGTTGCTGGGCGACGTGACATCAGACTATTGAATCCTATTTCATTCCACAAAAGAAAACAAATCGTGAGTTGTATTCGAAAGTTCAACCAATGGGAACACTTGCTTCCTTGAGCTCTACTGACGACAACTCACTAGACGCTGCACAAGCCTAAAAAATGACGTCAAACTATAAGTCCTTGTGTATTCTAGCGCAGCCTTCGTTAACACATAGCCTGACACTAGAACCCTCTAGGACATACAGTTTGACTTCATTTTTAAGGTTTGTACAGCGTCTAGTGAGTTGTCCTTAGTAGAGTTCAAGGAAACAAGGGCTGTTTTCTTTTGGGGCCAGAGACTTGTCTATTGACGTCATTTTTTGGTCAGTGGCAGGCTATGAGTTTACGATGGCTATGGTTCTAGTGTCAGGCTATATGTAAACGATGGATACGAACGGAGGGAGGCCAAAGAGAAGGAGGTCTCAAGAAATAGCGGACTGGATGGGAGAGAACAACAACACAGAGGTAGGACGCATGACACAGCTGATGATCAGAAAGGGTTTACGTTGGGCTATTTTGGAGTATGCGTCCAGCAAGGATCCACCTTGAAAAGGAAGAATCATTGTATATTTTAAGTTCCTCTTGCGTAAATGAAGTAAGAAAAGTGAGTGGAGCAGACAGTAGAGCCACTGCTCTCCCCGATCGGGCGGAGTTGTCGTACCTAAGCTCGCGGGTTTGAGCCCCCATCCATCGCCGCCGCGAAATTTTTATTCTCTATTGTCTTCCGGCGCTTTCCTACTCACTTCATTTCTTGTGTAAATGGAACAGTGCGTTTAACGTAGCCTTTCTCACTTAGCGAATCCCAATATACAACATATTTCATAGGACTAAGACCAGGTGATTGGGGTGACTCTGAGCTTTGTTAATGAAACGTTTCCATATTTTTACACACAAAAAATAATTGCTTTAATGATTTCAAATATCAACGATTTGATATGACCATCGGCTTTCCAAAAATATATATTCTATACTTTTTTTATCATTACATTGATTGGTAAAATTAATAAATAAATTAATTAATTTATTAATCTAATTTAATTACATTCCCTTTCTTCATCCCATTCGGGAAATTTGTCTCTAGGGTCTATTCCAAGGGATGACTTGAATGACCCAGGCGTCAGCCGCAGTGCAGCGCCGCAAATTGAGCTAGGGCGAGGTGACCTGCTCAAGGCCATACAGCACAGCGGCGTGTGATCGAACATGGTACCTTTCGGGTACGAAGCAAAGACGCCGAGCCACGCTAACCCAACGAAAGTAGAATTGTCACTAGAATTTGGGAAAATATGATTGATAGGAATGATTGCCCGATTCAATATTATTGAAACATGATTTCGTTGGAGACTAATCATTTTGAATAAGAAATAAATTCGTCTAAGAAAACCAGTCACGAGATATTAACCCTCGTCTATTGTTCTGGTTCGATGTCATTGAAAACAAATATAACGCTCTTTAAACTTCAACAAATGGTAGAGGATAAATATTTTATTTTGTTTTAGTTTGGCTTGTTGTTTTTCGTTGGTTTTTTGTTTTTTT
Organism: Berghia stephanieae; assembly: GCF_034508935.2. NCBI lineage: Eukaryota > Metazoa > Mollusca > Gastropoda > Nudibranchia > Aeolidiidae > Berghia > Berghia stephanieae. The sequence continues at coordinate 2,516 of NW_027627320.1, forward strand.
TTTGTGAAAGGGGGGAAAGGGGAAGCGGTGTTTTGTTTTTGTTTTGTTTTTGTTTTTTTGTTGTTTACTTTTTCCTGCTGTTGTCTCCGTTTTGATTTCATTTTGTTTTGTTTTTGTTGTCAGTTAATTTTGATTTAGATAGTTTGAGTTGTATTTTCTTGGTGGATTTTTTGTCTTGGTTTGTTTTTTGGGGTTTTTGTTTTTCTGTTTGTTTGTTTCTGTTTTTGTTTTTGTTTTTGTTTATGTTTTTGTTTTTTTTTTTGGTGGTTTTTTTTGTTTTGTTTCTTGTTTCGGCTTCTTTTTCATCAGAGAATAACGGACGTAACCTTTAGCGCTTGAAATTTGGACAAAATAAATAGTCATTCAACGTAATAAAAAGTGAAAGAAAGATGAACAAGTAATGAATATATAAATAAATGTATGAATACATTAGTAAGTAAATAGATAGACAAACAGTTTAATTAATTGTTTAGTTAATCGATGGATTATTCAATCAACTAAATTTTCAATTTTAATTGAGCTTTTATAAAGCGCAATATCCAATAAACGTGCTTAAAGCGCTTTACATTTAACATGTAGGACGGGATATGACGCCTGTTAGGTGATATTACAATATTTTTCGGACAGAGACAACGCTGTTAACGACCAGGTACTCATTTTACACTTGATTACAGTGAGAGAATGTGAGTAAAGAGCCTTCTCCAAGGACTCAACTATGCTCCGAGCGATGCTCGAACCCAGGACCTTCCAATCCGAAGACGAGTGCCATACCACTAGACTACATAGCCGCAACTAATTTATTGATTATCTTTAACTTAACATTTAAAAAATTCATTTCCTTTATTGAGCTGTTAATAAATTATTTTCAGGAATCTTACCCTTGTCCTGATTGAAAACAAGTCGTCCGTCATCCAAAACAGAAGGAATGTATAATCGGACATTTGCGTTCAATGAAGAGATTGTAAAATCTCCATTCATATTCACCTGGCTAAAAGAGATGAACCGTTTACCGCATTGTGTAATATAAACAATACCCGGTATGGGTCGACTAAACGATACGGATTGTATTCGTCGAATTTCCAGAAATCAGTTGCTTGCGCTATGAAGTTATTGGGATTTCCACCATGACTATCAAAAGATTTTACCGGAACAATCACCGAGTCAAATTCCATTTTTATGGGAATTTGAGAAGTCCCCAACGTCGGGTAGTCATGCTCTGTAGCCTGTCTCCAATCTCTTCTTTGACAATAATCCGGGTTTTGCACCTCACAGTATCTTCCTGTAAATTCTATAGGACACTGGCATGTTCGATTCGATAGAAAACCGCCATTAGAACATTCCTTGGGTATATGAATCACTGTGCAGCCGTCCTCATAGGCATACCCTGGAATAATAGGGTCAACAACTTCCAGTCTTTGGATAAGTTTGCAAGTTGAACTTGACCGTCGATAAATGGCGTACTGGCAACCTCCCTCTAAATTAGTGGTGCTGCAATTGACCGCACAGTGATATAGACTTCGCTGGTGATTTTCGTCCAAAACTAAAAGATCTGAATGACGTTGATAGAAAAATCGCTGGAACAAGGCTCGGCTTTAAATTCATACGACCTAATCGTGCAATCAGCTACGTGAAAAATAATGCAAATGATAATAGAAATGCTGAGTGATTTATACTGAATCATGGTTTAAAAGTCAATATTTTGGGCATTTTAAAAATCTACAAATAAAAAAATCCACAATGGGTTCCTTATATCACTAGCTGCTGACTTTATAAAGATTCGTAGTCTCACTTGAAACAATTCATCGCTTTAAACACATTTCAAAATGTCAGAACTTTTTAAAACAAAATGGTAAAATGTGTGTCTTTCTAAACTAGCAAACGAACTAAATTTTAGCGTGACCATTTCTCATTTATAATTTGTACAAGGACACTCGAATGGCCATCACAACAATGGTTAAATAAAGTCCACTACGGCAAATGGCATCATCAACCCGTGAAAAATTGTCATTGCATTATTGATGTAACTCAAAGACAAATACTAGCTTAGCAGCAAATCGTTTTATAACAGACGTTTGTGTGTGTGTGTGTGTGTGTGTGTGTGTGTGTGTGTGTGTGTGTGTGTGTGTGTCAGAAAGAAACAACAAAAACTTGAACTGTTATATAGCGCAATATCCCTGAACGTGCTCAAAGCGTTTGACAAAGGGTCCCTGACCAACAGCATCAAGGAACATGAAGAACGAGACATGACGGCTGTTAGACGTTATTACATTTTTTTCCGACAGAGACAACGCTGTTCACGGTCAGGTACTCATTTTACACCTGAGTACGGTTAGAGAATGTGAGTAAAGAGTGGTTTTCCAAGGACTCAACTATGCACCGAGCGAGGCTGGAACCTAGACCCTTCCGATCTGAAGGAACTCTTAAAAGATCTGGAACTTAAAGATATAGACACTTTCGGCTATCTCGCGAGTATAATTGACAGGATGGAGGCATGGAAGCAGAGGTGAAAGCACGGATAGGAAAGGCACACGCTGCATTCACATCTCTGAACTAAAGCTAAGACTTTTCAACTCAAACGTGAGTCGATCCTACTGTATGGATGTGAAACTTGGAATGCATCGCAGGCATGTATAAGGAGGATACAGATTTTCGTAAACAAGTGCATGCGTAAGCTACTCAGAATAAAACGGATGGATATAATTTAAATTAAGAAGTTGAAAAAACAAAACAAAAACCCGGGGAAAAAAAAAGGAAAAAACGTGGTGGGGTTAACACCTTGAAAAATCTCCACTAAAAAA
>NW_027627321.1:0-5303 GCF_034508935.2 Berghia stephanieae
CGGCCCTTTTTGCCCCTTGCTTCATTTCAAATTTTTCCCCACCGACGACCGCCTTTTTCCCACTTAGTCCCAAAACCCCCGGTAAGGTAGCCCCTTTTTTCCCCTTTTCGAACAAAAAAAAAAAATTTTTTTGGTGCAAAAATTTAGATTCGACCCCGGGGACGTTGGCAAAAACCCGGCCCCCCTCCGCAGCCCGAAATTTTCCCCTCGCAAATTAGCGAATAGCGGGAAAACTTTAAAAGCCCCGTAACGGTTTCGAGCGGACAGGGCCCCCGGGAAAGGGCCCGAATTCAAAAAACCCGGTGGAATGGGGAGGGGCCCCGGGCGATCATAGGTGGGGGGTTTATTTTATTTAAATTCGCTCCGGAGGAATGCGCTCGACCAAAGTTTTTTCCCTCGGGCCCCCGGAGGCTTACCCCGGGAGTCCCCCGGGGCTAGAGCCTTTCGGCCGACGAGAGTTTTAACCCCCGGGCGCCCGTGCGGTAAAGCCTCGAATCGACGAGGGGGAAAAATTATGAATAAGTCCCAAAGGATTTTAAACCCCGGGGAGGGTTGGCCGGCCCCTGGGCCAACCGATCGAGCCCATCGTCGTCGCCCGACTCTAGCGAAGTACGGGGAAAGCGTTTAACACTCGCCCAAACGGTAAAGGGCCCCAAGGAAGGGGCCCCCAAGTTCAAAAACCCGGGCGGCAATGGGGGGTCCCCAGGTGCGATCATGGGGGGGGTTTATTTCATTAAATTCGCCCCCCCCCCCCCCCCCTAAAGGGGGAAAGGGGCTCGGGGCAATTTTTTCCCTCGGCCTCGGGGGGTTACCGCGGGACGTCCCGGGCTGAGTCCTTTCGGCCGTGGGAGCTTCTTCCCGGGACGCCCCTGCGGTAAAGCCCCCGAAAACGCGGGCGAAAATGTATGAATAAAGCTTCCCAAACCGGGTTTTGAACCCGGCGGGGGGGGGCCGGCCCGTGGGCCAACTCGATGAGCCCCCGGGCGTCGATCGCCCGACTCTAGCGAAGTGGGGGAACGGTTTTAAAAACCCCGCCAAAACGAGTAAAAGGGCCTACGGAAGGGCCCGAAATTCAAAACCGTCGGCAATGGGGAGGGCCCAGGGGCGATATAGGTGGTGGGTTTATTTCATTCAAATTCGCTGGGGAAATGCGCGCCAAAAGTTTTTTTCCCCCGGCCCTCGGAGGGCTTACCGGGAGGTCCGGCGCTTAAATCCTTTCGGCCCTAGCGAAGCTTTTTTCCCCAGGGAGCCCGGGGGGTAAAGCCCCGAAAACGCGAGGCTAAAAACGTTAATAAAGCTCCAAACCGGATTTTGAACCCCCGGGAGGGTGGCCCGGCCCGGGCCAACTCGATCGAGCCCCAGTCGGATCGCCCCACCTAGCGAAGTAGCGGGAAGCGTTTAACACCCGCCCAACGAGTACGGGCCCAACGGGAAAGGGCCCCCCAAGTCAAAAAGGTCGGGAATGGGGGGTCCCAGGGGCGATCATAGGTGGGGTTTTATTTCATTCAAATCGCTCCGTAGAGGAAATGCGCTCGACCAAATTTTTTTCCCCGGCCTCGGGGGGCTTACCCGGGGGAGCGCCCCGGCGCTAGAGTCCTTCTCGCCGTGGGGAAGTTCTTACCCCGGGACGCCGTGCGGTAACCCTCGAACGACGAGGCAAAAAAATCGATGAATAAAGCCCCAAACCCGGGGTTTTGAACCCGGCAGGTTGGCCGGCCGGGGGCCCAATCGAGACCGACGGATCGCCCGACTTAGCGAAGGGGAACGGTTTAACCCGCCAAGGCAGTACAGGGCCCTAACGGGAAGGGCCGAAGCAAAACCTCCAAAGGGGGAGGTCCCATCGTTAGGGGTGGGTTTTTCATTAAAATCGGCCCGAGAGGAAATGGCTCGACCAAGTTTTTTCCCCCCTCGGAGGGTTACCGGGGGAAAACGTTCCCGGCCCAGGCCTTCTCGCCCGTGCAAAAGGGCTTTTACCCGGGAAAGGGCCGTGCTAAAGCCTCAACGACGGGGCAAAAATCGTTGAAAGCCCCAACGGGAGAAACCCCCCCCCGGTTGGGGACCCGTCCCCTCTTAAATATGCGCGAAAAGGATCGCCAAACCTTTAAATTAAAAAAAATTTTTTTATTATTAAAAAAAAAAAATTTTTTTTTTTTTTTTTTAATTTTTTTTAATTATTAAAATTAAAAAAATTTTTTTATTAAATTAAATTGGTTAAAAAATTTTTTGGGGGGGAAAAAAGGGGAGTAAGAGGATTTTTTTAATCGTTTAAAGAATCAAAAAGCCCCCGAGCCAAAGGCAAGGGCAATCGGCTAAAATTTTTTTAAACGCGTCCACCCAACAGCAACCCCTTACGTGCAGGGGGGACACGACAGGAGGGAAAAACACTACTCCGGGGGTATCGTTTTCATCGTTTAGGGGAGAGAATGCGAGTAAGACCCTTTTATCGGTATCCTATGCGCCGACCCCGGGGCAATCGTGTAAAAGCGCTTTAAACGCTCTACAGCCAACAGAAAACCTTTAAAACGGCAGGGGGGACACACAGGCGGAAAAACATACTCAGGGCCCAGTTTTGTTTTAATCTGATTAGGGGGAGGAATGCGAGTAAGAACCTTTTCTATCATTAAAATTCCCAAACCTTTAAAAAAAAAAAAATGGGGCCGAGGGGCCAAGGGGAAAAACCCCCCCGGGGGTTTGCTCATGGGGGGCGGGCCTTTTCAACGGGGGGGTTCTACCTTTGCCAAAAAAGCAACACTCTTCGTGCAGGGGGGACAGCAGGACGGGAAAACTCTCAGGGCCGGGTATTCTTTTACATTGATTACGGGAGAGAATGCGAGAAAAGAACCTTTTATCGAGTATCAACATGCCCCCGACCCAGCATCGTGTAAAAAGCGTTTACAACGCGCTACACCCAAAAACAAACACTTGGGCGTGCAGGGGGGACACGACGGCGGAAAAAAACACTACCCCGGGCAGGTATTCGTTTTACTCTGATTACGGGGAGAGAATGCGAGTAAAAAACCTTTCTATCGAGTATAAATTGGCGCCGACCAGGCAATCGTGTCAAAGCGCTTTACAACGCGTCTACACCCAAACGCAAACTTACGTGCAGGGGGGACACACGGGAGGAGAAAAAAACTCCGGCCAGGTTTTCTTTTTACATTGTTTTACGGGGAAGAATGCAGTAAAGAACCTTTTCATCGAGTATCAACATGCCCCGCCAGGCAATCGTCTCAAAGGCTTTCAACGCGTCTACACCCAACGAAACACTCAACGTGCGAGCGGGAACGAAAAACCGAACGGAAAAACCACTTATATTTTTTCCTTCTGAGTACGGTGAAAGGGCACAAATTTGAAGCCTTTGCGACCAATTTTTTAAAAGATCCCGTTGGCGAATTCCGCTGCAAAAGCCAATTAAAGGGAAAAAAAAAGAAAAAAAAAAAAAAAAACCCCCCAAATATTAAAAAAAAAAATTTAAAATTAATTAAAAAAGTACAGTTGGCGAATTCTGCTTCCAAAAAGGCGAGTAAGGTCGAAAAAAAAAAAAAAAAAAAAAGGAGGTGAGAGGGGGGAGGAAGGAGAAGAAAAAAAAAATAAAAAAAAAAATTAAAAAAAAATCCCAACAACAACCACCACACTAAATTCAAAAAATTTCATTCAATTCCTTCCAAAATCAAACAATATACCCAAATTTAAAAAAAAAAAAAAAAATAAAATTATTTCCAAAAACCCAAACAAAACTAGCCACCCCCAATTTTTAAAAATTTTTTATCAATTCCCCTTCCAAACCCCCTAAAGGGGACCCCAAAAAAAAAAAGAAAAATTTAAAAAAAAAAAAAAAAAAAAAAAAAAAAAAAAACCCTGGCATCCCGCTTCAAAAAGTATTAAGGGACAAAAAAAAAAATGCAGTTGGCAAATTTCCCGCTTCGCAGAACCCTGAAAAAGGAAAAAATAAATGCTTTTGGCAAAATTCCCGTTTTTCAAAGCTTTTAAGGGATAATAAATGCTTTTGGCGAATCCGTTTCCAGAAGCCTGGTAAAGGACAAATAAAGCAGTTGGCGTTCCGCTTCGCAGAACCCCAAATTAAAAGGGACTAAATGAAAGCAGTTGGCGAATTCCGCTTTCGAGTTTTAAGGGCAAGGGGAACCCCCGTTCTTTAAATCTTTAAGGCTAAAAAAATGCATTGGCGAATTCCGCTTCGCAAAAGTTAAAGGGACAAATAAAAATGCAGTTGGGCGTTTCCGTTTCGCGAACCCTATTAAGGGACTAAATAAAAGCAGTTGGCAATTCCTTCTCAAAAAGCGGAAGGAAAAAAAAAGCTTGGGAATTCCCTTTGGGGCAAAAGGGTTTAAGGGACAAAATACCCTGGACGGATAGTGCTTGGACGGGTTAGTGCCTTGGACAGGTGGAGAGAAAAAAAAATTCCCAAGTTTAGGAGATAGAACTTTGAAGAAGTAAAGTAAAATAAAGTAAATGTATTTTACGTTTATGACACCTCGCACCCCCCCCGCCGCGCGCCCGCACCGCCAGCTGCCGGCCCAGCAGGCAAGGTCGAAGGTGCCGATCGGGCCGGGGCCCTGCCTGCCGGGGGGGAAAGGGGCCGAACAAAAACCGTGGAGGGAAAATTCAGCGTCCGGGGCTTTCTCAAACGATCGGGCCCTCCAGGGGCAGCTCTAACGCTTACAACACCCCGACGGAATACATGTGGTTCCGCACGGGGATTTCTTGCCCTAACGGACGGGATTTCCGACCCAGCCCCCGGCACCAAAATCTCGCGCGTGACGAGCGGGGCCGGTCAGGCTAGCCCCGAACCCGAGGGTTGCCCCTTAATGTTGCCTGCACCTCGGGCCCCAGCTAAGCTCACCCTGCTCACCGGGCGGGGTTTTCCCATTAGAGGCGTTCAGTCGTATCCACGGACGTGCCTGGCGCCACGGCCTGACGCCGGACGCGCGAACGAGGCCCCCAAAACCCCCGTTCCTCTCGTAGAGAAGATTACCGTGGCAAGGGGCTTCACCGTGGATAAAACTAACCCGTCTCAGACGGGCTAAAAACCCCCGTCACGTTCCCTGTTTTGGGGGGTGAACATCCGAAAACTTGGGGAATTTTTGTTCGAATGTGGAAGAGCCACATGGGGGGGATCATCAGCGACGTCGCTATGAAGCTTTTCCGCCCCAAGCCAGTTATCCCCGTGGTTTTAAACTTTTTGAACCTTCGCTTGAAACTCCCAAAAGGGGGAAAGGATCGATAGGCCGCTTTTTTTGGGCCGTATTCGTACTGAAATCCTGGTCGGCAGGCATTTCCCTTTT
>NW_027627322.1:2500-10000 GCF_034508935.2 Berghia stephanieae
GTAACAGTTACGGACTCAAGATCACAGGAGTACACAGATTTATCAGGCTCTCAAGAAAATGTAGGCAACCAATTAACAGTGAACCAAAATAGAATTGAGGGATGTTATCTGCCAAACACAAGAGGAGATTCTAAAAAGCATTTCTGTGTTTTTTGTGGTAAACAGCAGGCAAAGTTAAAACGTCATCTTTTATCACAACACAAGAATGAAAAAGATATGGTGCCTTTACTTAATGCTACTTCCCTAACTAAAAAAGATGAGCTTGCCAAACTTCGCAATGCTGGTGACCATGCACACAATATCAATACGCTGATGCAAGCAACAGGCATGGTGGTGGTCAAAAGAAGGAAAAAAACATTAACTCAAGTAAGCAACTTTGTGCCATGTTTGAGATGTATGGGTTGGGTCTCTAAGAAAGATCTTTGGAGGCATAAATGTGTAAACAAAGCTGAAAGTGTACCCCGGAAGCATTTGGTTAAACAAGAAAAGTTGCTTTTACCACAGGCATCTGACAACGATCTGTATAATGAAATAATGGTGTCTTTACGGAATGGCCCTATTTCAATCGTGGCCAAGAGGCGATGAAACTATAAAACTTCTTGGCCTCAGAGAGACGACAAAGAACGGACATGACAAATATAGGCACGGGTATATTCGAAATAAATTAAGAGAATTGGCCCGCCTTTCGATTAAGCTCAGGAGTGCACCTAACTGTGAATCGTTGGGACTATCAGACTTCCTTCAACCTGAAAGATTCAAAGATGTCGTCTCAGCTGTAAGAGAGGTGGCAGCCTACTCATAAGACACAAATCAATATGGAATACCATCCCTTGCTCTAAAACTAGGACATAGTTTGGCGCACTGCTGTATTCTGTTGAAAGCTAAAGCTATTGAGACTGGAGATACAGTTATGAAAGAGAGAACAGGTGCATATTATCAGCTTCACACAAGTATGTGGAATCAGGAAATAACTTGCAATGCCGCAAGAAACCTACATGAAAAAAAGAAAAATACCACAAAGACTATTCCACTCACAGATGATGTGTCAAAGCTGTCGAAGTACCTCACTAGTGAAACTGAAAAGTTGACCATGGAAATGTTGGCGCCAAAAGGCATTGTCAAGGAAAAAATGGGAAAGACTCGGTGTGATTACGCTAGTACGAATAATATTATTCAACAGAAGAAGGCAAAGGGAGGCTTCAAAGATGAAATTGTCTGACTACACCCAGGGAATAAATACCGACAAGCACAATGAGGACGTTCTCAAAGAGCTTAGCCCTTTTGAAAAAGAACTTTGTAGTGTAGAGTCTTATCACGGATCGAGATAATTGTTGAATGACTGTGACTTTCTATCTTTTGGTTTTAATGCAGTTTATGCCGAATTTGGCATTGTTCTAGGTTAAAGCATGGTTGAATAAAATTTTGAATAAAATGTTGAATTATATGTTAATTTCCTTTATGAGTATCATTGCTAGGAAACATAAGCTATTTCTAATCTCTGCTATTGCTATGTTAATCTTAAAACAACAAACAAAATAAACAAAGACAATCAAACAACAACAAACAAACAAACAATCAAAAACAAAACAAAAAAACAATGGCGTCATATAGCGGAAACATTTATTCTTCAAACGTACCACTATGATAATGTATGTAAAATAATGCAACCCATAAGGAAAATAATGGTGAATTCATTTCAGAATAAAGTTTAAAGATAGCTATCTTTTCAGTCCAAAGGCTATGAGACTTGTATTATTTAATGACTTAGTCACGAAATAACGATGTACCATCATTTTGTCCTGACATTAATAGGCAAATCATATTGTTTAGGTTCGATTCCAGAATGGAACCAATGAGAACATAAAAATACAATATTCCAATGCACATAGATTAAGAATCTAGATGCCCGGAGTACATTTCTAAAAAGTCTCTTTTATGTTTGTTTTTCATGTTTTTGTGTAACATGCTTGAGGTTCAAAGGTCATGCGATGTCCACTTAGTGATACGTCCCAATAATGTATGAGTAAAATAATGTTGATATGAAAATTGAAGCAGAGGGCTGAAATTTGGCATACACCAATCTTTTCATGTCTAGGTGATACATTTAAAAAATCAGCCTGTTTGTATTATTGGTTTTTGAGCTATGATACGTCCATACAATGTAGGATTTGGTGAGAGTCCTCTTAATGTGTCCGAGACACGTATGTGTGTGTGTGTATGTGTGTGCGTGTGTTTGGGGGGGGGGGGGGGACAATAGTAAATAATAATATTGTCCGTAATACCCTTCAGATAAAACGTTAATCTAGTGCATGGTACTTTCCCCAAGATCTAGCAAAACCAGCTACCTAATCATTTCTGGGTGGACAGGGGGCGTCGGAAAAAAATCTCCTCGAATGATCTAGGTCCCTTTGCGAGAGAATTGAATGCTCTATCAACTGATCTATCTGTACTCTCAAGAACACCGACATTTACTATACGATATTATGGTGGCAATCAAAAGGAAAAAAAAACGGACAGTTATTGTTGATATCCTTAACATTAAAACCCACCTCTGTCCGGCATATCACAGAATTGGAACCACAGGAAATCACATGACTCAGCGATGGTGTGTTTCAGACATGGTGAAAACAACTCACAACAACTGTAAACGTGATTAGTAATCCATGTTAGAATTAACTTGGTACAAGTAAGAACCAGTCAAGCCCCACCAGTCGGTGACCTGCAAGTGTCCTGGTTCAAACCGTCTCCACTGGTCATCTGTGGATTGTGGACGGCGAGTCTGTCCTTGTCATCTTCGTATGGTTTGTTTCCGCCCCGTCAGGTTAGGGTTAGGGTTAGGGTTAGGGTTAGGGCCATGGCAACAGGTATCGTGTACTACCTATAATATGGTGGGTCGTTTCTGGGGGGGGGGGGGGGGGGGGGGGGGGGCTCCCCCCCATCCTTTCTCTTTTTACCACTCTCTACTCTCTCTCTCTGCTCTCACATTATCTCCCTCTCTCTCTGCTCTCACTTTATCCCCCCCCCCCCCCCTCCCCTTTCTCTCTCTCTTCTCTCCTCTCCTCCCTCTCGCTTTCTATCTCCCTCCATATTTCTATCGATTTCCCCTTCTTCTATCTACAACTCTCTATAATTACTTTTCTCTCCCTCTTTGGCCCCCCCCCCCCCCCCCCCCCCCCCCCCCCCCCCCCCCCCATTCTTTCTCTCTGCCTCCCACTTTCTCTTTATTTTTACTCTTCCTCTCGCTTTCTATCTCCCTCCCTCTCTTTATTTCTTTTTCTTTCCCTCTCTTCTTATATCTTCAACTCGCTATAATTCTATTTCTCTCCCTCTTTGCCCCCCCCCCCCCCTCTCTCACTCACACACATACACACAGAGACTCCCACACATAGACATACATCGCCATTCATCATCAGCTAGACCCACACAACGAACATCGGCCAGAACGTCTCATCCATCCCAGGCCAGACTGTTTCCATGTCCCCCCGCCAATGCCCAATGACGTATTAGACACACCGTGTAACGGTCTCGTGTGTACATGACACTCGTTATAAATGGGAAACATGCAGGACCATGAGTGGTTCAGAGGTCAAACCAAAGTCACTAACCTTTGGGTTGAAAGGTCGAGAATTCTTCCATCACTGTGGACGCCATTAACCAGTAGCTGCCGTACTCGTGAAAGGCGGAATTTTAACATTTAGCCAGAAAAGTCCCAGGATTGAAACTTTTTTCCCCATTTAAATCGCTCAATATTTGAAGGATGGGTTTTCTGGCCAATTGTTTTAAAACGCGTCTTTTCAGAACACGATAGTTCACTGGTTAGTATTCATAAATAAATCTGTTAGTTTTGATTATAGAGTTTCCGGTCGTTGCTTTCGTAAATTGGATTCAATAGTCTGATGTCACGTCGCCCGGCAACGGCGGCCATTGTGGTTCTAAACAAAGAAAATCGGTAGTTTTTATTCTTCATGCTGGCTAGAACTTTTAATATGTCTTGTGATCAGAATGTGTAAAAGTCAAAACATGATCAGATTTATAATGTTTTTTTTTCCTCCTCTGGATACGCTTTTATGCTCGTCGGAGAAATATTCCATAAGGGAGTTCGCCATTGTTCTGATAGTTAAGAGCCAGTGTTACTAAGTTACCATGCATCATTACGAGGGAAGTGACGTCACGACTGTTGAAGCGTGTTGACAATCTAAAACCTTCCAATAATGAATGACGTCATGATACACGACGCCGACAAGTAAACAGTGAGTTGTGTTCAATAGTTCAACCAATGGAATCCCTTGTCTCATTGAGCACAAATAACGACGATTCGCTTTCCGCTTAGTTTTGCTGATTGTCGTTTTGTTTTCTGAATTGTGACGTCAGTGTTGGGCAATATGTCTTGTGGAATGACACATGCTTTTGGATCGGAAGGTCCTGGGTTCGAGCCTCTCTCGGCGCATAGTTGAGTCTTTGGAAAATTCTCTTACCGTACTTAGGTGTTAAATGAGTACATACCTGGCGTTAACAGCGTTGTCTCTGTCGGTAAAATTGTAATATCAGGTGACAGGTGTCATGTCCCGTCCTATATTACGTGTTGCTGTTGGTCAGGGACCCGTTGTAAAGCGCTTTGAGCACGTTTAGTGGATGTTGCGCTATATCTAAAAAGCCTTTTAAAAAAAAAAAAAAAAAAACAAAAACAAAAACAAAAAAAAAAAAAAAAAAACAAAAAACGATCGAAGGCTGCAATCATCTGCAGCATTCGATCGTATTTTTTTTTAAAAGGATTCCAAGAGCATACCATCAATGTATTTAGTTTGAGTTCATCTATAAGTCTGTTTTGTTGTTGTTTTTAAGAGTAAAAGGAAGAAAATGGGATAGTAAAAAGTTCTAGAATTACAATTAAAGCACCCAAGAAAAAGTAAGACAAAGGGGAACTGATAACAAATAGGGATCAGATGTAGATTCCAAGATCATACCACCAATGTACTTAGTTTGAAATCACCTATAAGTCTCATCTGGACACAAGCACAAAATCCAACATGGAGGAATACACTCAGATGCATACATCATACATTAAAAATAAATATAATAATACAACATAACAGAGAGATGATTTACAAGGAAAAAAATATCATCTCCCAAAACAATAACTATCACAGTATGTACCTCCCTGCCCGCTATGGGAGGTCAGGATCCCCACCCAGATCTATAAGTCTCATCAGGACACAAGCACAAAATCCAACAAAGAGGAATACACTCAAATGCTTACATTTCATTATACATTAAAAATAACAAATATAATAATACATAACAGAGATGATTTACAAGGACAAAAATATCATCTCCCAAAACAATAACTATGCATTCGACTGTTTCCCTCCCAGCTAGGACTCCGGCCAGAGCCAGAACAAAACCAAGCAATCTCATTCCAAAACAAAGACAGAAAGCATGTTGGATAGAAGACACGGTAAGTACCTCCCTGCCCACTGTGGAGGTAGGGAACCCCACCCTGCCCACTGTGGAGGTAGGGAACCCCACCCTGCCCACTGTGGAGGTAGGGAACCCCACCCTGCCCACTGTGGAGGTAGGGAACCCCACCCTGCCCACTGTGGAGGTCAGGAACCCCACCCACCCAGGTTGTTAGGTGTGGATCATACGGAAAGGAAGGCGTGAATCACAATAAATGATAAATGGGAGAAAATAGATGTAGGTCATAAATGGTTTATTTCGGCACGTGGCCATAGTATAAAAATATGAATGAAAATCATTCTGACATAAAAAACAAAACAAAACAATTCTATCATTTTTATTGAATGGATGGACCGACGAAATTACGGAGTTACCTCGCTTGGCAAGGTTGAAGAAGTAACTTGATAGCAGGCGGTTATGAATATTATAAGCACACCAGTACAAAATGTACGCCTAGCACGTCACTTGTACTGGATGAAATGAAAATTCGCTTCCCTGTGACGTGTTGGTAGCGACAATGTGACACATGAAAACTTTGGCCAGAAAACTCGCCCAAGTTTTAAAAATGTTTTTATTGTCAAAGTATGGCACAGTAGTGGATGTACGAGTTGTCGGTCCTGAAATGACCTCTGACCTTGTTTCTTATCTGCCACACGTCTCCTCCATACCTTGTCGCTTGTCTCATCTGCTTGTTTGACCGTTAGTGACTGGAATTGAAATACATTTCATTTTTTAACTTAAAAATGACAAAAAAAACATCAGCAAAGAATTCTGACCCCCCCCCCCCCCCCAAACAAAGAAACGAACCAAAATTTAGGAAAATAATAAAAGATTATGAGCATTTGTGTAGCGTATTGTCAACTTTAAGGGGCGGTTTGGGTCTTTTCTAAAAAAATTTTAATTACCTATATTGGGCGATTTTAATCATTCTGTATCGTCAATATACGTTAAAAAAACAACATTTATGGTGGAAAAAATTTAATTATCTGTGTTGATACCCATTTTGCGATCTAATTTGGGGGTCTGACATCAAAAAATATAACAATCTTGTGGCAAACGTTCCAGAAAATCTAATGAAGGAATGACCTCCATATTCTTCCCTCTTGTCAACATTGTACCATAGTGTGTCACCATAGAGAGATTTTACGGCTTTAGCTTATGGAATTTTTATTAGATCATTACAATGTTGAGAATCAAAATGTTATGACAAAATTGATGTAAAAAATTCAGATTTAGGATTATAATTTAAAATTCACAAATCTTATCAAAAAAATCTCTCTATGGTGAACATAATACATTATCTTTGTGATAAATGTGGAAATTTTCAGACAATTTCATTGAATAGATTCTGAGAATCGTTTGACACAGTTTCCCATACCCTTAGAAAACTGACATATTGAGAAAATAGCAAAATGGCTTCCGTTTTTTCACACATTTCTTACTACCTGTACCAGTTTCGACTGTGTTTTTCGTGCCTTTATATTCTACTTTAAGAATTTGGACTTTAATTATATTATTTCTAGGATAATAAGATATCATTTTCCACCAAAATCTCAAAATCGAATTTTTGAAGGATTTTCCTAATAATTAGACCCAAACCTCCCCTTAAGCCATGGCAAACGACCTAGAATTTGTAAAAATAAAATGTAAACACAGGTCATGTCTATAGTTTTAACACGCCCGAATGGTCTTCACAATGATTTGATAAAATTCTAAATATCATATGAATTGACCAAATGTCTAACAATATTTTTCACAGCGATCCATTCAGTGTTTTACAGTAAACTGGACTGAGGGCAGAATGAACAGTAGAATCATCAACTAGAATGACTTGGAATTACTGGTCGTTGAGAAAAGACTCCAGTGAAACCTAAGGGGGACAATTCATATACAGGCCATTGAAACTTGACTTTACATCAATTGTTTCCCCTTGACAACAAATTGAGCGTTTATCTTTAAGTATTATTTGGCTCAGCGGGATGGTCTTTGCTTCATACCAAAAGGTACTGAGTTCGAGGCCTGGGTTATTCCAGTCTTCCCTTG
>NW_027627322.1:12500-19346 GCF_034508935.2 Berghia stephanieae
GTAGTAGTAGTAGTAATAGTAGTAGTAGTAGTATAGTAATATAGTAATAGTAGTATAAGTAGTATGAGTTAGATAGTAGTAGTAGTAGTAGTAGTAAGTAGTAGTAATAGTAGTAGTATTAGTAGTATGTAGTAATAGTAGTATAGTAGTAAGTAGTAGTATAGTAGTATAGTAGTATATAGTAAATAGTAGTAATAGTAGTAGTATAGTAGTTAGTAGTATATATAGTAAGTAGTAGTATAGTAGTAGTAGTTAAGTAATAGTAAGTAGTATATAGTAGTAATAGTAAGTAAAGTAGTAATAGTAGTATAAGTAGTAGTAGTAGTAGTAGTATAGTATAGTAGTAGATAGTAGTATAGTAGTAGTAGTAGTAGTATAGTAGTAGTAGTAGTAGTAATAGTATGAGTAGTAGTAGTATAGTAATAGTAGTAGTAGTAGTAGTAGTAGTAAGTAGTAGTAGTAGTAGTAAGTAGTAGTAGTAAGTAGATAGTATAGTAGTAGTAGTATAGTAGTAGTAGTAGTAATAGTTAGTAAATAGTAGTAGTAGTAATAGTAGTAGTAGTAGTAGTATAGTAGTAGTAGTAGTATAGTAGTAATAGTAGTATAGTAGTAGTAGTAGTAGTAGTATAGTAGTAAGTAGTAGTAGTAGTATAGTAGTAGTAGTATATATAGAGTAGTTAGTAATAGTAGTAAGTAGAAGTAGTAGTAGTAGTATGTAGTAAGTAATAGTAGTAGTATGTAGTAGATAGTAGTAAGTATGTAGTAGTAGTATATAGTAGTATAGTAGTAAAGTAGTAGTATATAGTAATAGTAGTAGTATGTAAGTAGTATAGTAGTAATATAGTAGTATAGTAGATAGTAGATAGTAGTAATAGTAGTAGTAGTAGTAATAGTATAGTAGTAGTAGTAGTATAATAGTATAGTAGTATAGTATAGTAGAAGTATAGTCTATAGTAGTATATAGAGTAGTAGAACGATAGTCATAACCGACTATATATAGACTAGTACGATAATATCTAACGTATAATATACACTATAACGTACTACGACTACTACACTACGACACATACTACTACTACGACTACACATCTACGTACACTACTACACACACCACACTACTACTCTACTCACTACTACTACACTACACTGACTACACACTACTACTCACTACTACGTACTACTACTACACTACCTACACTACGACTACCACTACTACACACTACTACTACTACTACACTACACACACTACTACTACTACACTACTACACTACACTACTACTCACTACTACTACTACTACACTACTACGACTACTACACTACTATACGTACTACTACTACTACGACTACCCACTACTACTACTACTACACTACTACCTACTACTACTACTACTACTACTACACTACTACACTACTACTACTACACTACTACACTACTACCTACACACTACACACTACACTACCTCACTACATACTACTACTACTACCACTACTACACTACTACTACACTACTACTACTACCACTACTACCTACTACACTACTACTACTACTACTACTACTACACTACTACTACACTAACTACTACTACTACTACTACTACTACACTACACTAACTACTACTACACTACACTACGCTACTAACTACCACTCTACTACTACACTACTACTACACTACTACTACTAACTACTACACTACACTACACTACTACACCTACCTACTACACACTACTACTACTACTACTACACTACTACTACCACTACTACCACTACTACTACTACACACTACTACCTACACTACTACTATCACTACTACCACTACTACACACTACTACTACCACTAAATACTACTACCACACTACTACTCACACTACTACTACCTACACTACACACTACTACTACTACTACTACTACCACTACTACCTACTACTACACTACTACTACACTACTACTACTACTACTACTACACTACCACTACTACACTACTACTACTACTACTACTACTACCTACTAACTACTACTACTACACTACTACTACACTACTACCTACAACCTACTACTACACACTACTACTACACTACTACTACTACTACACTACACTACACTACTACACACTACTACCACTACTACTACTACTACTACTACTACACCTACACTACTACACTACACTACCTACTACTACCACTACTACACTACTACTACCACTAACCTACTACACTACTACTACCACTACTACTACTACTACACTACTACTACCTACTACTACTACTACTACACTACTACTACTACTACTACTACTACACTACTACTACTACTACTACCACTACTACCACTACTACCACTACTACACACTACTACTACTACTACTACACACTACTACAACTACTACACTACACTACTACTACACTACTACACTACTACACTACACACTACTACACTACTACCACTACTACACTACTACAACTACACTACTACTACCACTACTACTACTACCTACTACTACTACTACTACTATACTACTACTACTACTACACACTACTACACACTACTACTACACTACTACTACACTACACTACACTACACTACTACACTACACTACACTACACTACACTACCACACACTACTACTACACACTACTACACTACTACCACACATACTACACACTACTACTACACTACTACACACACTACTACCACTACTACTACTACACTACTACTACTACACTACTACCACTACCACTACTACACACTACCACTACACACTACTACCACTACTACCACTACTACACTACACCACTACTACACTACTACCACTACACACTACTACTACTACACTACACTACTACCACTACTACTACACACCACACTACCACTACACACACACTACTACAACTACTACACTACACTACACTACTACCACACTACCACTACTACTACCACTACCACACTACCACTACTACCACTACACACAACTACCAACTACTACACTACTACCACTACTACACTACACACTACTACACACTACACTACTACACACTACTACACTACACCACTACTACCACTACACCATCTACTACTACCACTACTACTACTACCACTACCACTCACTACACTACTACCACTACACACACACTACCACAACTACACTACTACCACACTACACTCTACCACTACTACCACTACTACACTACTACCACTACTACTACTACTACTAACTACTACCACTACTACTACTACCACTACACCACTACTACCACTACTACACTACACACTACACACTACCACCTACCACACTACCTACTACCACTACACACACTACCACTACTACTACTACTACACTACACACTACTACCACTACACACACACTACTACTACACACATCACTACCACTACTACCACACTACCACTACTACTACTACTACCACTACCACTACATACTACCACTACTACCACTACTACACTACTACCACACTACCACTACTACCACTACTACCCACGACTACCACTACTACATACACCACGACTACCCACTACTACCACGTACTACTACATACCACTACCACGACACCACACTACCACTCCTACTACTACACTACTACTACCACTGACTCACTACCCACATACTACCACCACGACTACTACCACTGACCTACTACCACTACCGACTCACTACTACCACTACACCACTACTACTACTCACCACTACTACCACTACTACCACTACTACCACCTACTACACTCCTACGACACTACCACTACTCCCACCACGACTACTACCCCACTACGACCACTACTCGACCACTCCGACTACCCACTAACTACACTCCCTACGACACTCATACTACCACTACACACTACTACACTACCCTACTACCCTACTACACCCTACTACAACCCTACGACTACTCCTACTACTACTTCCACTACACCCTACTACTACCACTACTACACTCCTACACTACTCCACTACTACTCCTACTACTCACCCACTACTACTCCACTTACCACGACTCCACTACTACTCACTACACTACTCACTACGACCACTCTACACTAATACTCCTACTACTACCCTACTACCAACGCCTACCCTACATACTCCACTACTACTCCTACACTACTCCACTACACCCTGACTACTACCCTACACCACTACTACGACTACCCTACTACTACTCACTACACCCTACTACCACCTACCCACTACTACCCTACTACGACCACTCACGAACCACCTACTCCTCTATACTACTACCACTACCACTACCCACTACTACTCCACTACGACTACCCCCACTACTACTCCTCACTACTACACTACCCGACTACACCTACTACTACTCCACGACTACCACTACTCACCACTACTACACTACAACTACCACTACCTACCACTACTACTACCCACACTACCACTACACCACCACTACTACCACTACTACCAACCACTACTGACTACCACTACGACCACTACACACACACTACATACCACACTACTACCACTACACTTACCAACTAACACACCACTACTACTACCACTACTATCACGCACCACTACGACCACCACGACACTACCACTACACTACCAAATACTACTAACCACTACTACTACCCACCCCCTACCACTACTACACCCTACTACTCCAAATCTACAACCCTACGACTACCACTACTACTAAAACCCCACTCTACCACTACACACCCCTCCCACTACACCCGACCACTCCTAACACTACCCTACCTACTACTACACACGACACACTACCCACGACACTACGACAATACAAATACCTACTACTACTACTACTTACTACACTACTTCCACTTTCAAAATTTCGACACTACTACTACTACCTACGAACTACGACTACTACTACCTACTACTACACACAAAGACTTCTACACTCATTCACTACACTCGACACTCACAACTACACTAACTACACTACTACTACCACGACTACTACTACACTACTAACACTACACTACTACGCCCCTACACTACCTACTACTACTCACTACTACTACTACTACTACACTACGACTACTACACTACTACCTACTACGACTACACTAAATACCACCTACTACACCACTACTGACCTACACGACTAGACTACTACTACACTACTACTACGACCTACACTACACACACCTAACTCCACCACACTCTACTACACTACTACACTACTACCTACCTATACACACGACCTACTACTACCTACACTACTACTACATACACTAACCCCTACCTAAAAACTCGACCCACTACTAGATCAATAGTCCCATAATCCTTTCCCAAACCCCACACCACACCCAATCCAGATCTCCCATAACTCTTCCAACCCCACCGATAACACCAAACACAAACCCGTAGCCCCCCCACCCCCAGAGGACCCCAAGAAGGACGCCTGACCCCCCAGCCACCCACCCAGCAGAACCCTCCCCGAGCGTAAGTGCCGCCCACAACCGCTGGGAAGGCAAAACGAGAATGGCGGAAACGGATAATATTTAAAAATATCCTTCCTAAATCACACAACAACACAAAACATCATCATCCAAAAACCTCATCATCATCATCATCATAAACATCGCCCTCCCCACCCCACCACCCCATCACCACCACCATCAACACCACCACCCATCACCACCACAACCACCACCCCACACCCCCCCACAAACAACACCACACACCACCAACACACCACCCCCCACCACCACCACCCCCACCACCACCCCCCACCAACACCACCACCACCACCCACCCACCACCACCACCACCCACCCCACACCCCCCAACCACCACCCCCAACCACAACCCCACCCACCCACCACCCACACCCCCACCACCACCCCACAAACACCACCACCCACACACCACCACCAAACACACCACCCCACCACCACACCCACCACCACACCCCCAACTCACCACACCACCACCACCCCCCACAAACCCACAACCCCACCACCAACACCCACCCAACACCACCACCAACACCCAAACCCACCCCAACCCCCCCACCACAAACACCCCCCCACCCCACCAAAACACCCCCAACAACACCACCACCACCCCCACACAAACACTACCACCCACCCAAACCCCCACCAAACCCAACCCACCCACCCCACCCACACAATCCACACCACCCACCCCACAAACACCACCCACACCACCCACCACCCACCACCCCACCACCCCACCCAACACCACCCACACCACCACCACACCCACCACCACCCACCACCACCACCCCACAAACACCATCACCCCCCACCCACCCAACACCATCCCAACCCACACCCCCACCACCACACAACACCACACCACAAATCCACACCACACCCCACCACCAACCCCACAACCACCACAACCACCACAAACCCCCACCACCCACCACCACCACCACACAACCACCACCACCACCACACCACAAAACAACCACCACCACAACCACCACACAACACCCCACCACCCCACCACCACAAACCCTCACACCACCACCAACCACAAACCCCACCCCACCACCAACCCCACCACCCAACACCACCACCACCCACCACACCATCACTACCACCACCAACCACCACAAACACCCACCACCACATCACAATCACCTACCACCACCACCACACACACCACCACCACCACCACAAACAACCACCACACACACCACCACCTCCCAAACACCACCCACCACCACAAAACACCACACCACACCAACCCCCCACCAACAAACACCCCACCCACCACCACCCACCACCACCACCACCCAAACACCACCACCACACAACAACCACCACCACCACCACCACCACCACCACCACCACAAACAACCACCACCACCC
>NW_027627323.1:0-5301 GCF_034508935.2 Berghia stephanieae
TCGACTGTTCACAAAATTTTACAGATCTTAACATACAGTCATTAACTTAAACTGTTATAAAACCGTGATTTATAACCAGTCAAATTCAAGCATTAGTCGCGTGAAATATTAAATTTAGAGAAATTTATTTGAATTGATTACGTGCCAACCATAAAACGAAATAAACATACATGGAAGAAATACACCCTTATCATAAATGTGTAGATTTAACATATTCCATATATTGTAAGATACCAATCAGGCATTCAGGCTAAAAGACTTGTATTATTCTCTTTATGTTTTATGTAAGTGGACATTATACTGGTTTTTTTTCTAGTTGTTCTCTTTTCCTGAAATGTTCGGCTTCAGACTTGACGTGTCCAGGCAGGGATCAAGATATTTTGACTTTTATTAAGAAGCACTTCAGATATTTATGCTTTTTTTTTCTTCTTTCTTTCAATACACACAACAGTAATACACAGTCCATAGGTTTCAGTCTGATCCATAATTTTAAATACAAAGATGTTATTCTTTGATGCCACTTTCAAAGTGATTCCCTTTTATATCAACATAAGAGTTCCAACATCATTGAATATTGGAAGTAGAGATACGTGCCCTCTTTTGGGATGTCCATCAACATATTCTGAACTTCTTGACCACCACAAAATCATATTCAGTGTTATTGGTTGTTTAGATAAATGAAAGCAGGGAAGAATACACAGATTTCTCCGTGAATAAGACGTATACCGAAAACTATTCAATAAAATTCAATTGTTAAGATTCAGTAAATAACTAAGTACAGAGAGGAACATTTTCAGACTGAAAACCGTCGTCAGAAGAGAACAGAAGAAGAGAAGTAAATGCCAACACGTTAATATTATAAAATAATATGTGTAAGAAATTGTAGGTGTAAAGGCGTCGCATCTTTGATTGTAAACTTTAGATGATTAAATAATATTAATGAATAAAAATATTTTACTCCTTGTTTATTAATATCAGATATCGATTGTTTAAAATAGTTTTATTCTTGTGCTGGAGAGAAAACTGTCCTTGCTTTTTATTATTTATTGAAGTTGATACAAAAATAAATATGTGAATAATTTCCATCATGAGCGATATTGTTAAAAGATCAGATTGTCTGTATATACCATTTTACAGGTGGTACAGATTTAGTTGCAAATTGAATGCCCTGTCACTTTTATACATAAAGCAGTATATGAGTGAAGTCTCATAATGCGATGAGCCTGTTATCAAATTAAATTGAATTAAAGTGATGATTTTTTGCCATCTATGTGTATGAAAATGTATGTGTGTGAGTATGAGAGTGTTTATATATATATATATATATATATATATATATATATATATATATATATATATATATATATATATATATATAAAATTCACTATTATTATATTAGCATCATCATCATCACATCATCATCATCATCATCATCATCATCATCATTATTATTATTATTATTATTATTATTATTATTATTATTATTATTATTATTATTATTATTATTATCATTATTATTATTATTATTATTATTATTATTATTATTATTATTATTATATTATTATTATTATTATTATTATTATTAAATGAAACACGACAGACGAATATGACGTTAAGGTGGCAGCGTGGCTCAGCGTTCGGTCTTTGCTTAGTACCCGAAATGTACCGAGTTCGATCACCCATCGCTGCCCTGTGTGGTCTTGGGCAAGTCACCTCGCCCTCGCTCAAATTGCGGCGCTGCACGGGCGGCTGCCGCCTGGATTATTCCATCTTCCCTTGGAAAAAGACCATAGAAAAAATTTTTCCCATGTAGGATAAATAGTAATAGTAAAAAAAGAATTTAATAGCGCCTAAACATCCACGTAATCGTGTTCTGCGGCGCTTTACATAATAAAATAAAAATGTTTTAAAACAACAAATTTAAAAAATCACGACACTACATGATACATAATAAGCATGCATACAAAAAACAAAATCAAAGCAACATTTTTTATAAAAATAAGCCTCGCGGAACAACTCAGTCTTCAGACATTTCCTGAAAATGATAAATTTTCAAAGGACTTTTTCCGAGGACTAAGTGCGTTCCATAGGCGATCTATAATGAAAAGCTTTTTCAACCGAAAGGGATTTTGAGGGTAACTTTTAGAAGTTGGACTGAGATGATCTTAAATTTCGATGAATAAAGGGAATTTTTTTATTTTTATTTTATTTAAACAAAAATATTGAGGGGACAGACAGAGAAAAAGTATGCTCCATTGTAAGGAGCACGAATTAAAATAGAACAATAGATATTACATAAATCCTATATAGTAATTTTAAGCACAATCAAGAAACTCACTCCTGTAAACAGGAAAGGCTTCGTACGAAACACTGAAAACATAATAAATACCCCACGCCGAGACTAAAATGATACGAGACAAGAAACTCATATCATGGACTACTTGTGCCGATATGGGGTCTAGTGGTATGACACCCCGCTTCGGATGGAAAGTCCTGGGTTCGAGCCTCGCTCGGCGCATAGTTGAGCCCTTTGGGAAAAGGGCCTTTATTCACATTCTCTCACCGTACTCAGTTGAAAATGAGTACCTGGTCGTTAACAGCGTTGTCTCTGCCGAAAAACAAATAGTAATATTGAAGAACGGCGTCATGTCCCGTCCTACATGTTAAATGTTGCTGTTGGCCAGGGACCCCTTGTTAAGCGCTTTGAGTAGTTTATGGATATTGCTCTATATAAAAGCTCTTTTTTTACTTGCATATGTGGCTTTTAATGGGAAAATTTGGTAATCATAGCATTGATAACACAGTCAAAAACTAAAGGTGCCTAAAAGAGCCAATAAGATGGAGAGAAAGATAAAGTGAGTAAATGTGACTCATATATATGGGAACAAAACAAACATTTTCAACCAGTCATAAAATCGTAAAAAAAAGATAAAACTGTGTGTAAACTTCAAAGTTTCCAAACAACAAACTAAAGATAAAAAACTGCAAAAATCTGAGCCAAATTTTAGGAATTAATTGTAAATTCAAAATAATGAAGGAACCGCTAACTGATATTGATCCAAGTACTCCCACGGCATTGTCATACTCGCTACCGGAAGGTTTTACACATAACCCACGTGCAAAAAATTTATGGCGTTCCGTTTCCGGTGTGATTAACGAAAACAATTAGATTTTCCTATAAAATCATGACGGATGTCTAATCAATCACATAATATACGCTTACCATCTTCATGCAAAATTGGCAAATGGTTCGGAGACTTAGTGTAATTAAAAATCAAATTTGCCAATATATAATGATAATATAAATATATATATAAAAATAATATATATATAAATATATATAAATATATATATCGATATATCAATATACTAACAACACACACACACACACACAAAAATATATATATATATTATTATATATTAAAATTATATATTAATTATATATATATATTAGCCACTCCCACGCCTCGTTTTGAAAAAAGTCCGCGAAAATTTAAAGGGAGGCAAGAGAAAATCAGCTGACGTTAAAATAGTAACAGAAACGTGGAGGTGCTCGGCAATGAATGCAAGAAAGACATTTAAAACGCCGTAAAAATGTTTTAAAAATCACTTAATGGTTATAATTACCATCCATAACAACCTGTCAAATTCACATATGAAGATGTCAAGCCAAAATTAATAATAAAATAATAAAGACCATTGACCCGGGTCCGTTGACTACACATGCATACAGTACCAGAAAATATTTTGTAACAATGTAACACAATATAATGTGTAAGTTTCAAAGCAAATGCAACCACAAATAACATCAAAGAACAAAGTGGGACTACTTTTTAATTTCAAAAACCCAAAAGTTTTATTTTCTGCCCCCGATATTGAACGTGTAGTTTTGTATGTATCGTACAAACAACATTCGTTTAGACAGGTAGTCGGGATTCTAGCGCCAGTTTTATTTGGGCAACCATGATTGGATTTCACTCAATGCACTTATCATTAATTATTATTATTATTATTATTATTATTATTATATTATATTATTATTATTATGTTATTATATTATTATTATTATTATATTATTATTATTATTATTATTATTATTATATATAATAATAATAATAATAATAATAATACAATAATAAATAATAATAATAATAATAATAATAATAAAATAATAAGCAGTTGAAAGGATATAGTCTTTGGTGTATAAGTGCATATGTACAATATTTCTTATAATAAATGCTTCAAACAAAACAAAACTAAAAAAAAAATAAATAAAGAATAAATGAATAAAAATATCTATTTGGGCATTTACTTACATTAATAGTCCTTGAAAATCACAATCACAATCCATGAAAATTAAATATCCCAAAATCCGAAGAAGACATGAATTTAATCCAAAATCCAACACAGGAATGTATTTTAATAGGAGACAGATATCCTATTAAAACCATAGCATTACTTGCAAACAACAATACCCCACTCTGCGTTAACGGGCTTGTGGCCGTCACATTGTAAATTGTGGCCGCATTAGGTAATCGGTGTCCTAAAGACTGACATACTGACATACAATCAATGAGAAACTATAAAGAATCCATTCTAGAATTCAACTACAAACTGAAAGCATGATAAATATCACTCTCTCAAATAATTTCCTTTGCTCAGGTTCACTCACACTCTCCTTTATTGCAAAACATTGATAAGTGAGATAAAGTTTGTATTCAATTATAAAACTTAATCACATAACCTAAATGATGGAGAATAAAAACAGCTAATTATAAAAAAATTCACAGATCAAGTTATCTATTTGAACTCCGCATATTTAGCTTAATTACTCATTGACCATATATTTTTTTAAACGGCATTGTTTCATTTAAACAAGACCATGACGCTTATGCCTGGACCGGGTATTCAGAAATTCTGCTTTTGTGTTCCACTTTTCGAATCGAATTAATCTCTATCTTATCCGTTTATTTGCAAAGTTTCTGCATTTTATAAATAAGACCATAACGCTTATGTCTGGACCGGTTGTTCGCAATTCTGCTTTTGTTCCACTGTTCGATTATGAATTAATACTCTATTTTTTCCGTTTATTTGCAAAGTTTCTGCATTTTTAAATAAGACCATAGCGCTTATGTCTGGACCGGGCATTCGCAAATTCTGCTTTTGTGTTCCACTTTCGAATCGAATTAATTCTATTATCCGTTTTATTTGCAAAGTTTCTGCTTTTATTAATAAGACCATAACGCTTATGCTGGACCGGTTCGCAAAATTTTTGCTTTGTGTTCCCCTTTCGAAAAATT
>NW_027627324.1:0-5298 GCF_034508935.2 Berghia stephanieae
TTTTTAAAATACTGTTTTAACCCTATTTCCATACTTGGGGGCCAAAAAGACCCAGGGGGGTGTTTTTTTTATTCATAAAACAGTCAATTTTTGACACAGAGACCTGAAATTGGTGATTTTTCCCTAAAATGATGAGGTCCGTGATCATGCCAAATTTCATGTTTCTCACGTGCATAGTTTACTCACACTGAGCATGCTCATCTGGAATTTGAGATTTTCTGATTTGGGGTCCAAATGGACCCCATGACTTTTATAGAGAAAAATACTAGAAAGTACGATTTCCTGATTTGGGGTCCATTTGGCCCCCATGACTTTATATAGGAAAATACTAAAGATTTCAACAAAGGAATGCTATTTCTTTAATTTTATTCAATAATTTTCTATAATAATAATAATAATAATAATAATAATAATAATAATAATAATAATAATAATAATAATAATAATAATAATAATGATAATAATGATAATAATAATAATAATAATAATAACAATAATAATAGTAATAATAATAACAATGATAATAGTAATAATAATAGTAACAATAATAATAATTATGATAATAATAATAATTATGATAATAATAATAATGATAATAATAATAATAATAATAATAATAATAATAATACGTGTAATAATAATAATAATAATAATAATAATAATAATAATAATAATAATAATAATAATAATAATAATAGATAATTTTTATTATTGTTATTATCATTATAATTATTATTATTATTATTATTATTATTAGTATTATTATTATTATTATTATTATTATTAGTATAAGTATTATTATTATTATTATTATTTTATTTTTTTTTTATTATTATTATTAGTATAAGTATTATTATTATTATTATAATTTTTTTATTATTATTATTATTATTATTATTATTATTATTATTATTATTATTATTATTATTATTATTATTATATTATTAGTATTATTATTATTATTATTATTATTATTATTATTATTATTTTCTTCTTCTTCTTCTTATTATTATTATTATTCTTCTTATTATTATTGCTGTGGTTGTTGTTGTTATTATTATTAATATTATTATCATTATCATCATCATCGTCATCATAATCATCATCATCAACTCCATTCCGTGAATGATGTTGTTTTTATGAAGTAATTGCAATTAAGACATGCACAACACTTTTACAAGTGAGTGGAGTCGAAGAAAAACATGTGCCAACAATACCTAGGATCATCTGATACAATTTGATAATGGTAACAATTGACTATATTTATGCTGATTCTCATTGATGCAATAATACCTTTCACGTGTAGAAAAACATTAGAAACAAAAAAACAAAAAAAAAAAAACAAACAATAACAAAACATAATTCAAAACTTATTAAAATTAATCCGAGGCTCAGCTATAGTTAATTTTATGAATTAAAAGGCAAGAAAAAAGTTCCACTATCACTGAAATATTGTTTTAGAAATATGATTTTTTCTGATCAAAGCATGTGAACATATTCATTTACAAGAGAAGAACATATTATTCTGCTACGCGTGAACATATAAATTCTCTACATCTGCTGCAAGTCTTTCTGAATTTTACATCATTTTTTTTCTTGGACATTTTTTGGATCTTCCCCTTGTCGCATTCTTCCTCTTCCTGTTGTGCTTTTGATCTTATTCTCCCATCTTGCACTTGTACATTTTGTTCTTGTCCCTTCCTTGTACATATCACCACAAGAGTACTTTTCATTTTCTTAGTGAAAAAAATAGAATACTCCGGAGGCAGGCTTTTTCAATTTTCTTTGAATGCATGACATGGTTCTTTTGGATTTTATGAACTTTGATAGAATTCTTCCTATA
This sequence comes from Berghia stephanieae, assembly GCF_034508935.2. Classification (NCBI taxonomy): domain Eukaryota; kingdom Metazoa; phylum Mollusca; class Gastropoda; order Nudibranchia; family Aeolidiidae; genus Berghia; species Berghia stephanieae. The sequence continues at coordinate 1,844 of NW_027627324.1, forward strand.
TGTGGAATTTTGTTCTTATTCCAAGCAGTGCATTCCTCCACAAACAATTTATTTGGAAGTTGCCGACTTTTATTGTTTCTTCAGCTTCATCTACCTCAGATTCAGATCGGTGGCATCTATTTCTGGATCTGGCTGCAGCAGAATCAGTGGCATTTCTTCATCAGTGATGCTTTCATTTGAAGAGCTTGTATCATTCCCATTCCAATGAAATGGTGAAATACCGCCAGTGTCTGAAGGATTAGAAGAAAAAAAATTATATTGGGAAGGAACACACAACTGGAAATGGCGATGAAAGAGAGAGAGGGAGAGAGAGAGAGAGAGAGAGAGAGAGAGAGAGAGAGAGAGAGAGAGAGAGAGAGAAAGAGAGAGAGAGAGAGAGGGGGGGGAGAGTATTTTTGGGATGTGAGTATATTATTATTATTTTGAAAACTTTATTTTACTGGAATCCCCAATTGACAATTATTGTCATGTAGAAATAAAAGAAAACATCAACTATGAAAGTATCTGAGAGTAATGTGATTACAAAACAATGTAATTTTTCTCGTTGTCTTCATGGAGTTGCTGTGATATGCTGAAAGTCACATCCAACAAGTCAGATAAAAGAGGTATAACTGTTCGATTTTTCATCTTAAAAAACGGCTTTTACTCTGAAGTCTTTGCAGCCAATAAATTCAAAAATTGATGAGTTGTTAATATTATTAATTATATACCTTCATCATTATCATCATGGGGGAAAATCATCCATTACCTGGAACTCGATTTGCAACAGGTCATCTTTATCTTGCATTATTAATTGCTGATATTCTGTCAATTCACTGGTTAAAGATAAGCTAATCTTACACCAACTTAATATTTATTTTAATATTTCACACAATAGAAACATACTTGATAATGCTGTTACTGTTTGGAGAAATGACATTCTAACAATCAGAATTGAAACTCAGATTCTCATTGGAGATCAGCATAATATTTTTCATAAAAGGTATCATGGGAGTGAAGAGAAATAACTTTAAACACACAACAAAACAACCCCCCCCCAAAAAAAAAAAAAAAACAAAAAAAAAAACCCCACTTTATCCCGTTGTAACTAGCCAACAATGCAAACATATTAGATTTCATATGATGCCTGCTATTAATTCCGAGCTAACAACCATTACACAAATAAATGTAATAGGTACCATTCAGTTTTAAATAAATAGTAGGTGACATACCTTCCTCATGCTTCCTCTGGTTGCCCCAGCAGACTGCAAACTCAATGTATATCTGAGCATTCAAACTGCCAAGGATTTTACACTTTCTCCATTCGTCGTGGTTTAAGGTCCAATGCAACATAATTTAGACCACACAACGGATGGCTGAAAATAACTAAAAACAACCCAGCAACATACCATACAAATCATTTAGTTAGCAAATTCAAAAGCAATAATCAATACAATATGACTGAAACATAATGTAGACATTTAAGCTAATTTAGTTCACTTAGAGATTATATAACGGTACAAGAAATAAAATCACTTGTCATAAGAAGTTACCAAACAACTCTGTGGTTAGGTAGGGTGCACACAAGAATAAAAGATAATCGAGAAGCGAAAGTAAGGAAGTATTTGAAGAAACCTTATATTGAATATAGCGCTTTCATTTATCCATTATTGATTCATCATTTCATATTTGGGCGATTCTAGCTGGTATTACAATCAAAAAATTTAAACGTACAATCGATTAATTTTTCGTTAAATATATAGGGTAAAAATAATCTTCATAATCAATTAATAAAAAAAAAAGTAATGAGTTAGTACTTACTTGTTTTTTCTTGTTTGGTTTGATAAAAAAGTAGGAAACTAAAAACTGGGCCCCATCATTTTGGACAGCAAACAGGAAAAAAAATTTTCCAACCCAAATTATTGTAGATGTATCTACTATTAAGTTGTGGATATATTGACACGACTATGTCATAAAAAAATAGATGCAAAATGTCCAAAAAAAAAACCCAAAATGATGTAAACTTATATTGCCTATTTTAATTTAATGAGAAGATATGATTTTAATGGGTTTTCCATAGTAAAATATGGGGGATAAATGGCCCCCAAAAAAGAAATAAATTGGAATTTTTTGTAATTTTTCTATGTTAAGTATGGGGGCCAAATGGACCCCCAAAAAAGGAAAAAGGACTTTCTAGTATTTTTCTCTTTACAAGTCATGGGGGCCAAATGGACCCCAAAAACAGAAAAAAGGATTTTAGGGATTTTTCTTTTGAAATATGGGGGCCCCCAAAAGGACCCCCAAAAAAAAAAAATGGATTCCCAGTATTTTTTTTTTTGCAAAATCTGGGGGCCAAAAGGACTTTTTTAAAACAGGAAATAGGACTTTCTATTTTTTGTTGAAAATAGGGTTTTAAAATGCGATGAGGGAGCCGAGTGACTTTATAGCTTGCTAAGGGCAAATTAGATGAAAATTTGTAATAAAAAAAAAAAATGATTTATTTTTTAATGATAAAAAAACAAGCCCCCCCCCCCCCCCCCCCCCCCCCCCCCCCCCCCCCACCCCCCCCCCCAATAAAACTTTGTAAAAAACACTTAAACCCCGCCAAGAAAAATAAGAAATTTAAAAAAGACGGGGTTTTTTTTCAAAATTAAAAACAAAAAAATTTAGAAGAAAGGAAAATGTATAAAATAAATTTCCCAAAAAAAAAAAAACCCAAACAATGAACGTTTTGGGTCAAAACCCCTTTTTAGCTAAAAACAAAAAAAAAAATTGATTGCATTATTTGCAGAATAAGGGGTTTTTAGTTGAAAAGTTGAGTTCTTGAATGCGTTTTCTTTTTTTTCTTTTTTTTTTGAATCTATTATAATTATATTAAAAACATTTTTTTTTATTACTTCTTACAAATTTCCCAGTTTCTAGCAGCTTTTGCATGGCCCCAAAAACAAATATAGTAAAGCAGGGTTTTTTAAAAAAATTAAAGACGCATAGCAGAATTGGGAAAAACCCCCTTTTTGATATACCAATAATCCCTCCCGCACCCGGGTTTTTGAAATAATCGCTTAACAATCGTAAAGTATTCCCCCCATATTGAGCTGGTAACTTAAATAACTGGCTCTCTAAACCCATGGAAAAAAATGGCGGACGCCTTTTGAAAAATTTCCCCGACGGGGGCATAAAAAACGTATAGAAGGGGAAAAAAACCCAAATTTAAATCTGATCATGGGTTTTTCGTTTAAATATGATCACTAGGGAAAAATGAAAAGTTCTAGCCAGGGATGAAGAATAAAAATATCGATTTTTGGGGTTTTGAAACGATGGCCCCCGTTTTTGGGTGAGTGACTTAAAACTATTGAAACCCAAATTTAGATGAACTAAATGAGGTGGTTGTTGACGGCCCCTAAAAATGGTTTGATGTTTTACAATATTAGTTCGTTGGGTACAAACGAAAACCCCCCCGTGAGGCCCCCCCCCCC
>NW_027627325.1:0-5299 GCF_034508935.2 Berghia stephanieae
AAAATGCTGGACAATTAATTTCAGAGTCCTGCATGTAAAAAAAACTTTTTATACAAAATAATAAATTAATCCACTACATAGTTATAAAATATTATAGGGGTTGTCACTTGCACAACTCAATTGTGAGGATTTAAAACATGCAGAAAGAGCAATTGAAAATAAATCTTAATAAAAAGATTTTCAATAATAACTAATCCACGCAATCAGATACAATGAATAATCCAAGCCCTTTCATTACAAAATAAATAATTAAAAAACTAAAAAAAAAAAACAGCCCCTGCCCCCGTCCAAAACAACATCCTACCTCTGGTTAGGGCGAACTCCTTGCTTAAAGTCAATCGCTTTGCCCGCTACATTCAACACACAAAAGTCATAAATCAGCCGACTTTCCTCAGGGTGATATGATGAAGCTGAAAAACACAATAAAAATTAAAAAAAAAACATAAAATAAAATACTTAAATATTAAGTAAATAATTGCATATTTTCTCCAACTGAGACAAAGGTGTTACAGTTCAGTACGTTAGAGGAATAAGAAAAGAGTTTTCCTCGAAGAACTTAAAATTTCTGTCGTGGTACTCCAATCAGAGACCAGGTCAAAAACTGAATGGCATATATGGAAAGCCAAAGGCATGTTGTTTTCAATATTTAAAATCACTAAAATTAAAATTCTGTGCATTCTAATATTAGGCAAACAACTACAAGACCACACTCAATTGAATTGTACTATGTAAAAGGGTCCTGTCACATTCAATCAAAAGTTGTCATTTGAGAAAAATTACTGCATTATAAATTATAAATTGACGTTCAGATTGCGTTTTTTGAAGGTGGATTAAGAAAATTCATTTATCTGTGTATAAGCCCAAGTTTCATAAAAATCACAGTGGCAACGAGTGTCTAATATTTGCCACCGATACACTCGTAAAATTTGAGTGTAGGCCTATTTAGCAAAATCATATACTAGGAATGGTTTATCCTACATCATAATGCAGCGCATGCCTGTCACTGTCATCATCCTGCGTCTTTTATATGTATATATATGAAAAATATAATTGAGTTTTCATAAGGTGCAATATCCACCAAACATGCTCAAAGCACTTTACAAAGGATCCCTGACTGGCAGCAACACGTAACAAGTAGAATGCGACATGACGCCTGTTAGGCGAATTTTTTTTTCTGACAGACAACGCTCTTAGCCGATAGGAAATCATACACCCGAGTATAGTGAGAGAATGTGAGTCCTTGACGAGGCTCCACCCCAGGACCTTCCAATCGGAAGCGAGTGCCACATAGCCGCCATATTTTGGCTGTTCTTGAGAATTTGCCAAACACCTACAAACTACGTAGTAAAAAGAGGGGAGATGGGCAGAAATAGACAGAGAGAGAGAGACAGAAAGAGAGAGAGAGAGAGAGAGAGAGAGAGAGATGAGAGAAGAGAGAGAGAGAGAGAGAGAGAGAGAGAGTAGAGAGAGAGAGAGAGAGAGAGAGAGAGGACGAATAATATCAGTTGCTTGTGGTGTCAAGTCCGTTTAGGAGTGAAGTGGCAGAAGTAGTCTAGCACTAGTACCTGGGCAGTAGTAGTAGGAAGTAGTAAATAGGGGAGGTCTTCTGCACGTTCCTTGAGCTAAGGAAAGTATTCCTTCAACTAACCTTACAAATAAAAAATAAAACCTTGTACATTTCCAACACTTGGACCTTCACTACGACCTATAACTAACACTTAACTTCACTTACTTGAGCAGACTTTTCTTACTTCTTTTAAATTTCATTTTTTTAAAGATTCTTTATTGATTTGTTTATAAGTTCTATTGTTCTTCTTATTATTATTTCATTGTCAATATAATTTTCATCAGCATACTTTTACCATGTTCTGACAGCAGAGCGACTACCTAACGCCTTCCTTTAAAATGCTACTAAAATTGAACAATTAAAATAAAACATTTGACAAAAGATCCCCAGTTCAAATGCTAAAAACAATTATAAAGTGAAGCTACCTCGAGGCTCGAGGAACATCGGGGGTAAGGTCTCCCGCCCATACTGGGCACTGGGACTGGTACAATGTCAGTTTCAGGTTGGTCATGGATTTCTAGTCTTTCGTCCGTCAGCCTGCTTTCCGTAGCCTTAAGAAACGAGAATCCCTAAACTAAAATGCAACAGGTGTTCAATGAATGACTGCCGAATTCCAAAGAAAATGTCGCTTCATTGTCTTTGTAATTTTTTCATGGTGTACAAAAATGCAATAGAGTGGTCACCATTTATAATTAGTCCTCAGAAATCAAGCACTTCCTAACTGGATCGTACTCACAGTCCCATTCAAATTTTATTTGAAAAGTCATGGACAATCATTAAATCTTAATTTCCTTATCTGGAACAGAAAAAAAACAAAGACAAAAAAAACATTTCAACAAAAAACCCCAAAATTACCCCCACCTAGATCTGCTTTTATTGTCTTACAGGGCTTAATAGCGCTTGCAACAAAAAATAAAAAGGATGATGATTTTGGTGACTCATTCAACAAATAGGGAACAGTAGATTTCACGAGCACCTCACAGATGTGCCACTTTTGACATTACCTCAAAGTCTCACCAAGACACAAGCAAAGGATCTCGCTAAAACATTTACATAATGCAATAATATTCAAAACCTATAACTACAACCGTACTAACAGAGAGATGATTTACAGTGAAAAATATCGCTCTCAAGAAAAAAAGGTACTGTATTTGACTGTCTGCATCCCAACTAAAGACTCTCGCAAGGACCAGGGGAAAAAAGAGCAATCTTAATCCATAACAAAGACAGGGAGCAACATGGAAAGGGAAAACAAATATAGGGGATAGAAAAAATGTGAACTCTCTGCCCAGAAAACCCTTTCCAAGAAAAATTTTTTTTAATCAGAAGAAAAAAAACAAAAAAACAAATTCCGGAATAGTCATTTTGTCACAAGCTGATCATCTAGGGGCATTTTATATCTCCATCTCAGTGCGCCCCCCTCAAATGTATTGTAATAAATTTTGAGTTGGAATGGTTGTTGTTCTTTAAAAATTTGGTCCTGGTGTCATAAAGTGCCTATACCTGACTTATCTGTTTAAATATATTATTAACTCAATAGTGGGAGGGGGGGACAATTAAATACTGAAAATATAAATACAAAAAAAAAATAAAATAATACATATTTTTAAAAAAAATGAGTCAATTGCGACTAAAAAAGAAATGCATTAATTGCTGTCAAGTGTAAAATTTGCTGCAGAGAAAAACCGCAGGGACAAATGTCGATGGGAAAAAAACAATAAAAGAATGAGTTTAACCCAAATTAAAATTTATCACATGGCTGATTACCCTGTAACCTTCAGAACCCATGCCCATTGATGTTTTTGAAAAAAAAAAAGTAGGGGCCCGGGTCGGTGACTGCGCGGAGAGTGGGGGGAGAGAGGCGACTAGTAGTCGAAAAAGGGCAAGCTGTCCATCGTTCTTCTTGTTCAAATAAAGTTTTTTTCTTATTCTCATTCGATTCTCTTGTCGAATTTGTTAGTTATGGAAATTTTTTATCTATCGTAAAATTCAAATATTCTGGTGCCGAAAACCTGGGAGACTTTTAAAAATATATTATTTTTTTATAAACCCTTTTTTGGGGATGAGATTTCAAGATGTCCCACTTTTTTACAGAGAAACTTTAATAAAGAAAAGTGCAGGCCAAAAAGAAAGGGTGGGGTAACGAGAGCTGGGGGATCGTTTTTTAGTTTTAATTAACCCAAAAAAAGATTTTTTCTAAGAGGAAATTTTAGGTTGGGTGAACGAGGGAAGTAAAAAAGTTTTTTGGGTCAGTTAAAAGAAATTCAAGACAATTTAGAAATTTTTTTTTTGAGGCGTCAGAATTGCCCACGGACATTGACGAAAGCGGAAAAATACATCGTGCGTGCAAAAGAAACAACCCCCGCAAACCAATCGCAAAAGGAACCAGCTTTTCCCAAATGGGGCCGGGCAGGGCCCCTTACCTGCACACCTTTCTAAAAGTCCCATCCCATTTCAAACCGGGGTCCCCCAACGCCGAAAAATTGAGATAACGAAATTTAAAGGGGGATTTTTCCGAGTGGGGGCCCTCCTTTGAAGACAAAATTTTTAGCTCTTATTTATAAGACCAACCTACCAAAACATTTCGAAATTTAGCCCATTTTCAGATTTCTTGACCCGGAGAGGGGAAAAGTTGCCATTCAAGGACTTTCTTTAACATCAGAAAATTTTCAGTTGCCTTTTGGGTATTTTGAAAGATCGTTTTGGTCGAAAAGAAAGAATTTTTTTTTTTGGACACGTCAAAATTTTTTTTAAATTAGAGTTTTTTCCCAAACAAGGGGGAAACAAAGGGAAAACATTGGGGGTCGGTGTTCAATCAACTACAAGTGAACATTGAAGTCGAAAAACTTGGATTGGGAGATGGGGGAGCAAATTTTTTTTTGGTTTTTAAAATCCCATCAACGTGAGCCGGTTTTCCGTCGGATATTCGACTCAAGTGGGCCAGAAAAAAGCCCCCCGGAAGGAAGCGGATCTTGGGGCTTCTTAATGGATTTTTTTTTCAATGCGAGATTTAAAACCCGGGAACGCCCCTTTACAGCTTCAAAACCTGAACCCCAAAGTGAGCGGCGGAACAAAAAAGCAAAAACCCAAACCCAATCGTCACATGGATCCTCGCAACGGGGGGTCTTTTCCTTTTACGTCTACTATGAGTAATGACAACCCCCGGGGGTTGTTTGTTTTTTCTCTGGAAAAAAACCCAACGGAAAAAGTTCGGGGGCAATTAATTTGATGAAACAAGAGGATGTTTTGATTAAAAAAATTAAAAGGGGGCAACAAGTTTTTGTTTTTTTTTGTTTTTTGGGAAAGGGCATATTGCTTAAAAAAAAAGCTATTCCCCCATTGTAAAAAACATGTGGTCAAAAACAACCCAATGCCCCCTTTCCCTTTTGTAAGAAAGAAGAAAACAAAAAAAAAATGGATTTTTTGAAAAGTTTTTTTTAATTTTTCCCAATTTCCAAACCAAAAAGTTAGTTTTTTTTTAGAATAAACCCTTTCAAACGGAGCACTTGTTAAAAAGAAAACCCTGGGAAAATGTCTGTAAATGGAAAAAACAATTTTTCAAACTTTGCTGGGGCAATGGTGTTTCAGAAAAAACTTCAAAACTCCCCCCTAAAAGCTGTTCAAAAATTTAAACCAAACCCCAACCTTGGGGATGGGCGTGAGAAATTGAAAATTTTCTGCTTTTGAGGCCAAGAAGCCCAACCCCGGTAAATTTTCCCCAAAAATGTTTAA
>NW_027627326.1:0-5299 GCF_034508935.2 Berghia stephanieae
TTAAAATACCCCCTCCTTGTAAAACAACCCCGGATGGAGATGAGAAATTATGGTTTTTTTTTATTTTTTATATTTGATATTAATGATATATTATTAATTATTAAATTATATTTTTAAATAATTAAATTTTATTTTTTTTTATTTTTTTTATTAATTTTTTAAAATTTTATTAATTTTTTATTTTCTTTTTTTTGCCATCCTTTTAATTTTTTCTTAAATTATAAAAAATGTAATTACAAATTTTTGTTTCTAAATTTACGTTTTTTTTTAATTTTATATAATAAATAAACTTCAAGAACTTCGCCAACCAAAATTTTTTAATTTTCCCTCACAATGGTTCATTTGTAATTTCCTTTAATCCATTATTTACCTATAAATTCGGTTTTCGCCCCTTAAAAATTTTTGGACTTATAGTTGAAAATATTAATTTTTCCATTAAGTTTTTATTCTTTCACAACTAAAGGACTACCCTTTTAAAAAAAAAGTAATAATTTTTTTGTTTTAAAAATGGGGTGCCCCTTGTTGACATTATATGAATCCAAACAAATTTTAAAAATTTTTTTTCAAAATTTAACCTTAAACTTCAAGTCTATTTCCCCCGACGAGGTAAAAGTAATTTAAAATCAAAAGGTTGGGCCCTTTGAAATTTTCTATGCAATTGCAACCCTAGGAAAAAACTTTACTCTTTTGGGCTTTTAAAACATTTGATCCAAACAAAAATTTTAAACAATGAAATAAAAACCATTTTTTTTAAAAAATTTCTTTTCTGGAGACTATTAAATAAAACAAAGATTTAAAACATTAATTTGTGTGATTTACCTAACATTATTTTAAAAACAAATGAAATTTTTTTTTCCCAAGGCCTTTTTTATCTGGGAAAAAGGGTTGGTAAAAAAATTTGAGAAAGTCACCAGCCCTAAAAGTCTGCCCCCGCTTTATCTCATCTTATTAACCATACAATAAAAGTTAGTTAAAAAAATTTGCCCTAAATTTTAAAAGTTAACTCGGGAAGGATCTATCTAGAAAAATAAGTTAAAGTGCATGATAAAAAACCCAATTTAAATTTTAAAAAAATATAATTAATTATTATTTAAAATTTTGGTGCGAAAAACCCGGGTTTTGGGGAAAAACCTTTTAAAACCCCTTTAAAATTTTTTTTATTAATTTTAAAAACCCCAAAAAAAATTTAAATAATATTTTTAAAAAAAAATTAAAAATGTTTACTTTTAAACATTTGATGGATGAAATTTAAAAGAGAATTAACCCATTTCTTTTTACCTTTCTTCGGGTTAATCCTTTTTTAATCCAAAGGTTCCTTTAACCAACCCCGGGGAACTCAACATGGATCCAAGGTTTGGAACTAAGGTGCCGTTGGAAATACTAAAAGGAATAAATTAAATAAATTTAAAGTCAATATCAACTTTTAGTTAAAGGGCCCCGCTTTGGGTTTTCCTAAACTGGTAATTAAATAAAATTTTGGTTTACCCAAAATTTTTGGTGCCGTTTTCTTCCCGGCCCGGTTTTCCCCGGGGCCAAGGGTTTCGAAAAGAAACAGCAAAACAAAAACCATTTTTAGATATTTTTATAAAGTTTATTATAAATATTATATTAGTTTATTCTTCAAAAACCCAATTTATAATGAAAATAAATCCTTTTATTTACCCAATTTTAAAAATTTTTTGATTTTTAAAATTTTTCCTTTAAATTTAATATATTTAAATTATATTTTAACCAAATTTTCCAATAAATTTTAGTAACTTTTTTTGGGGGGAATTGTTTTGGGTTTTCCCCCCTTTGTTAATTGTTTTTAAATGGAAGAGGATACATTTATTTATTCTTTTAAAAAACCCGGTTTTAGTGATGGAAACCGTAAATTTTAATTTGTTGAATTTGGGGAAGGAAAGGGGAAAAATTTAAAACTTTTTCTAAAAAAAATTTTTCCAAACCAAATAAACGTTAATGGGCCCTTGGGTTAATAATTTTCATTTTTTTAAAATTAAAATTTTTTTTCCCCCCGAAAAAATTTAAAACATCCCTTAAACACAAAAAATACATAATTTTTTTTTTGAAATTTTTTGAAAAAACTTTTTTTTTATCCCAAAAAAGGATAAAAATTTTTGGGATTTTTAAATGTTTTAATACTTTTCGGAGGAAATAGATCGAAAAAAATTTGAAAAAAATTAATTTTAAAAATTTTTATTTTATTTAAAAAAATTTTTTAATAAAAAATTTTTTTAAAATAAATTTAAAAAAAAAAAGTTTTTTTTCCGTTAAAAAGTTTATAATTTTTTTTCCTTTGTGGGTTTTCCCCTTGATCCGAATTTTAAAATTTTCCCCCCAAAAAAAAAAATTTTAACCTAAAACTTTTATATCGGGTTTAATACAGATTATGAAAATTTTCTCATAAACGGGGGATGGCAAAAAAAATACAAAAAAATAAAGACCCGAGTGACGCCAACTTCATTCTATCCCCTTGCAAAATTGACAAACCCCCCCAGTTAACCAGTACTCTATAAAAAACTCGTTAAATTTTTTATCGATCGATTTTAAATGACCCCTCTTGGTAAAAAAAAACCCCTCAAACCTGGGACTTTTTGCGAAAATGTTACGAACAAATCGCTCAAATTTTAATAAATTTTTAAAACGTTTTAAAATTTAATTTAATATTTTAAAGACTAGTTTTTCTGCCAAATTTTTAATATGGGGGTTTTCCCCAAAACACAGAATAGCATTTTTGTTTTAGAAAACAAAAACAAATGGGTTTTTAAAATAAATATTCTAACTTTAAAATTTTTGGGGTTTTTAAAAATTTTACTTTTTAGGTTTGGTTTAAAAAGATATATATTTTCGTTACAAACCGACCCCATTTAAAAAAAAAATTTGGGGGTTTTTTTTTTCACAAACTTAAAAATTTTTTTAAAAGTCCAATTTTTTTTTTTCAAATCGTCCTTCTTTAAACAAGAAAAAAAGGCTCAAAAAAGGGGTTTTTACAAAAATTATAAAAAAAAAAAAAAAATAAATTTTTCTGGAAAAGTTTTTTCCTAATTCATTAAATTTTAAAAAAAATTTTGTTTAAAATTTTTAAAAGGTTTTTTAAAAAAAAATTTGGGGGAAAAAAAGGGGGTAATAAGGAATTTGAAACAAAAAAACCCTTTTTACTTTAATTAAATCGAGGTTTTAAATAAAACCAAAAAATTATTTTTTTTTAAAAAAAAAAGAAACAAAGCGAAAAAAATTTAAAAAAAATTTATTTGGGATAAAGACAACACACATTTTGGGCCTAATATATAAAAAATTTTTATTAAATATATATAATTAGGAAAATTCAACACTTTACCCTTTTTTTTTAAAAAAAAAAAGAAAAAAATTTGTTTTTTAAAAACCCTTTTGTTTTTTCCCAAAAATTTTTTTATTTTTTTTTAAAAAAAACCCAAATCACTTAAAAAAAAAATCCATAACCCCTTGTGTTTGGAAATGGTAGCCCTTTGGGAGGCCCTATTTTTTTCCCGTCCCCAATAAGTTGGAAAAACCATAAAAAAATTTTTTTTAAAAAATTAGTTAGTATTTCTCCCTTCTTCCCCTTCCCCTTTTCCTTCTTCTTCCCTCTTTCCCCCCCTTTTCCCTTTTGGAGTAAAAATTAAAACCCCCCCCCCCTTCCCAAAAAATTTCCCTTTTTTTTAATTTTTCCTTTTGGGAAATTTTTAAACTTAAAAAAAAAGGAACTTTCAAAAACTTATGAAAAAAATAAAAAATTTTCCTTTACCAAATTTAAAAAAAAAAATTAGGGGTTTTCCGTGCAAACCAAAAGAAACCCCCAAAAAATTAAACAAAAAATTAAGTTTTTTAAAAAAAAATTTGAAGGTATTATCCCAATTAAATAAAAAAAGTCCACCCACCCTTTTTTTTTTTTTTCCCTTTAAAAAAATAATTATTTAAATTTTTTAGAAAAAAAAATCCCCGGTTTTGGGTTGGCCGATATTTTTGATCAAAGGCTTTTCCCCCCGGGGTTTTGCTCCAAGAAAAACCATTAAATTTCTCAATGAATTAGAAACCCAAAAACCCCCCAAAATAAAAAAAAAATTCTAAAAAAATAGGGGAATTTTTAGTTCATTCCCGTTAAAACGAGCCGGGTTAAATTTTTTTTTCAGTAGGAGAAATATTCCAAAAATATCGGGAAAGTTTTTTTTGTACACGTTTTAAACAAAAAAAGGGGGAAATAAAAAATTTTTTTTTTAAAAGCACGGGGAAACCCCTTTTTTTTTAACCTTTTGGTAAATTTCCCTTTTTTTGGGAAAAAATTAAAATAAAAGGGGGATCAAAAAAATGTTTTCCCCAAAATGAAAATTTTTTTTTTTGGTGTAAAATTTTTTTAATTATCAAAAAAGCCCCCCCCCCCATCCTATCCCACCCCCAACCCCAAAACCAATTATTTTATTCATTCACCGGGGCCCCCCAAAAACCCCCTCCTATTCTAAAAAAAAAATGGGTTTTTTTTAGGGGAGAATTTTTTGAATGTATAAATGTTAAAAGTAAAAATATAATTTTAAAGTTTTTCTTTGGAATTTTAGCTCGTGGAAAAAAAATTTTAAAGGGGGTCCCCGATTGTTAATAGTTTGACCGTTTTTACTTTTCCTTTAAAAAGAGTCAGGTTTGGGTTTTTTTTCTTGGTTTTTTTTTTAATGTAAATTTTCTTTGTGTAATTTGGAATTTCAATGTAAATATGAAAGGAAATTTATTGGGGGTTTAAAACCCCCAAGAATAAATAAAAATTAAAAATTTTTTAAAAAAACCCCCAATTTTTAAAAAAACTTTTTGGGGGAAAAAAAAGACCCAAAAATCTTTTTTATTTTTTTCAGATTTAAAAAATTTTTTTTTTTTTAAAACTCACTAAGCATTTTTTATATTTTTGACCCTTTGGAAATTTTTTTCCCAATGAAAAAAAAAAATTTGGGCAAAATTTTGTTGTTCGGAAAAAAACCCGGATGGGGGGGTTTTGCTTCCCCTTTTTTTTTTTCCCCCGGGGGGGAAAAAAAAAAAAAAAAAAAAAAAAAATTTTTTAAAAAAAAAAATTTTTTTTTTTTTTTTTTTCCTTGTCCTTTTATGGTCCCCTTTTTCCATGAAAAATTTCCAAAATTTTAAAAAATTTTTGGTTTTTGTTCTTTAATGGGTTTTTAAAATTTTTTCCCCAACCCTTTTTTTTTTTAAAATTAAACGCCGCAAAAACACGGTTTATTTTTTAGAAAACCGAATATGTCGTTCAAAATTTTTTTTTTTTTTGTTTTTCAAAATTAAAATTTGT
>NW_027627327.1:0-5299 GCF_034508935.2 Berghia stephanieae
GAGCATAAAAGGTATCCAGGGGGAAAAAAAAAATTTTAAAATCTGATCATTTTTGACTTTTACACATTATGATCACAAGACATGAAAAGTTCTAGCCAGCATGAAGAATAAAAAGTACCGATTTTCTTTGTTTAGAACCACGATGGACGCCGTTGCTGGGCGACGTGACATCAGACTATTGAATCCAAGTGACATGATACCAGAACAATGTGACGAGTAACGATTAATGGAAGACTAAGAAACCACAAACCAATTCGTGTGTGTTGTTAAATCTCCAAAATAATCACCAATTTATTCAAAGGAAAACAAAAGTATCAAATGTTGACACGGCCAAAAAATGTGTAAAGATTACAAAACAAAAATTTGAGATTTAAAATCTAAACAGATGAACTTAATCTTATCTTAGAAAGATGCATCAAATCAAATGGAAGGAAATGCAATCCCAACAATAATTATGGTTAACAGGAAAACAAATTTGGTATAGAATGCTAAATCACATTTAAACAGATTTTGGCCAGAAAATAATAATTTCATAGACGGATAAAATTATATAAGATGAGACACGGGCCGTTAAAAAAGCTTATAAACTTAAAACTTCTAAAACATTTTAATTTTAAAACGTTCTGACAAGTTTGGGGCTCGTTTCAAATCTATTGAATTATGAAGGAAAAGATTTTTGGCTAATTTTTTTGAGAAATGTGTTTTGTCATTTTGTGAGTCTGGTTTGGCCATCTTTTTTTAGACTTGTCAAACTGATAAGGCCAGTAGTTATGATGGATGACCCTCGTGTCGCATTACTATGAAAAAACAAGAATTGAAAATTTTGGCCAGAAAATTCGTCCCTCTAATATCGATCGATTATGATTGACCCTCGTATTGCCAAATTCTCTTAAAGCTGAGATTTTTATAAAGTCCAGGTTTGAGAGTTTTTGACAATGTGAGGATCGTGTTATTGATACGATATTTGAAGAACGAGTTTTCTGGCCAAAATTCTAAAATAAGTGGGGGGTGTTTTTCGATGTTTGGCAATGTTGGGTTACAGAGCCAAATGTTTGAATTGATGGGACAGAATAGGTATGTGCTGTGTTCAACTTGGACACCGGATTGGTCCAATCAACGATGTGTAAGTAGGATTATTTGTGTGTGTGTGTGTTGTATGTGTGTGTGTGTGTGTGTGCATGGTGGGGGGAGGGGGAGTGATTGTATGTTTGTGTATGCCAGTGTGTTTATGTGTGTTTGTGTTTGTGTGTGTGTGTGTGTGTGCATGGTGGGGGGAGGGGGCGGTGATTGTATGTTTGTGTATGCCAGTGTGTTTATGTGTGTTTGTGTGTGTGTGTGTGTGTGCATGGTGGGGGGAGGGGAGTGATTGTATGTTTGTGTATGCCAGTGGTGTTTATGTGTGTTTGTGTGTGTGTGTGTGACTGTGTGCATGGTGGGGGGAGGGGGAGTGATGTATGTTTGTGTATGCCAGTGTGTTTATGTGTGTTTGTGTGTGTTGTGTGTGTGTGTGTGTGTGCATGGTGGGGGGAGGGGGAGTGATTGTATGTTTGTGTATGCCAGTGTGTTTATGTGTGTTTGTGTGTGTGTGTGTGTGTGTGTGTGAGCATGGTGGGGGGAGGGGGAGTGATTGTATGTTTGTGTATGCCAGTGTGTTTATGTGTGTGTGTGTGTGTTGTTGTTCTGTGCAGAAGGGATTGACTGAGCTCTTTGTTATTATTTTAGAAAGCCATTTCGGTGAGTATAGATAGTATGCAGATGACGTCACTCAGGCCTTTGTTATTGTTTTTGCCATCCGCGTTTGTGAGTTGTTCTCACCTAAACTGTATTAATCAGAACTATAAAAGTTCATGGTTACACTAGTTTGTGTGTTGGTCCGTTATTACTTCCGGATGGCAATGTTGTGAACTCCTTGCCAAGCGCATTCTATCTATACATACAAGACGAGTTTTTAAAAAGAAATTGCCAAGTTAACGAAAAATGATTTTCAACAAAACAATCGCTGATTATTTATTCATTTTGTTTTGCTTTGTTTTGTTTTGGTTTTCCTTTGCTATTCTATTATTACATGTCCCTATTTGAAATGGGGTTTAAACCTCAGTCATTCCACCTCAGACCCATAAATTCCACAGGGGCTGGTTCTCTGTCTTGTTTCTTTGTCTCGAGCAAAGTCATGAATAAAGAAATCATAAAAACAGCCATGAAATGGGCAAGATTCTCTTTCTGTTCGTTTTTATGGGTTTCCACACCAGACGTTCACGTTTTGATACAAGAAAACATTCTCAATGTCAAAGGTCAATCATATTGAACCACATAATTACAATAATATAACATTATCAACAACAACAACAATAATAATAATTATAATGATAATAATAATAATAATAATAATAATAATAATAATAATAATAATAATAATAATAATAATAATAATAATGATAATAATAATAATAATGATAATAATAATAATATAATAATAATAATAATAATAATAATAATAATATAATAATAATAATATAATAATAAATGATAATAATAAATAATAATATAATAATATAATATATAATAATAATATAATAATAATAATAATAATAATAATAATAATAATAATAAAAATAATAATAATAATAATAATAATAATAATAATAATAATAATAATAATAATATGATGATAATAATAATATAATAGTAATAATAATAATGATAACAATAATAACAGCAATAACAACAATAACAGAAGTAGCAGAGGCAACAACAACAAATAATATTACACAACAAGAACAAAAACAACAATAACAAAAAAACAAAATAATAACACCAACAAAAACAACAACTACAAAAACAACAACAACAACAACAAGAAATACAACAACAACTACTACTACAACCACAACAACATCAACAACAAAAACAACAATAACAACAACAACTACAACATAACAATAACTACCAAAACAACAATATCAACAACAACAATACTACAATAACTACCAAAACAACAATGTCAACAACAACTACTACAACAAGAACAACAACAAAAACAACAATAACACCTTCACAAAACAAGTCCAAAACAAGTACACTGTGTATTTTACACACAGCTTTCTGTATGCAATTTTGGTTTCAGCAAAACAAATAACGAAAATGTTTCAACATAGACGATATTTATGTCAAGATAACAGATAAGGAATGAGTGCTTTTTTTTAAATTACAGTTTTTATTTCATGAGTTATGTTCAAAACCTGAACCGTATTCATGTCAGTTGGAACGAGCTGAAAATTTCCCTGAAGATGAAGAAAAAAGGAATTTTATTCATTTCTGTCTTTCTTTCTTTCTCTCTTTATCTCATGAACTATTTATGTATTGATCAATTAATAAATATATTAATTTACCTCTTTATTTTAATTCATTTATTTATTTTTCATTTATGATATTTATGTATACATCAATTAATTAATGAATGTATTTATCTACTTATTTATTTATTTATTTATTTCAAATCAATTCTTGAAACAGAAATCTCCGGGCACAACAGGAAAGGTTTTTATCTAGATATCAGCAGCAACGGGAGGTAACCATAGATATCAGCAGCAACGGGAGGTAACCATAGTATCAGCAGCAACGGGAGGTAACCATAGATATCAGTAGCAACCGGAGGGTAACCATTGATATCAGCAGCAACGGGAAGGTAACCATAGATATCAGCAACAACGGGGAGGTACCCATAATATCAGCATCAACGGGAGGTAACCCTAGATATCGCAACAACGGGAGGTAACCCGTTGTCACAAAGTCATTTGGTTCGTCGTAGATATCGGCCGTACTTCCACAGTCGCTTGGCGGATCTGCCAGGTCGTAGACGTTGCTGCTGACGCTGCTGTTGTTAATGTTGCTGCTGGCGTAGGAGCCGGAGCAGGAGGTGGTGTAGGTGTGGTTGAAGAAGCTGGGCAGTCCGTTGCTGCTGCTGCCGTTGGTGGACGACATCGAAGATGAGGGAAACCGGGGAAAGCTTCTTCTGTTTTGGTTTTGGAGTTGGCTCGGTGGCGACTGAATAACATTCTCCACTGTGTCTCGGACCTGTTGGGGATCGGGAGGTTTGGAGGAGGAGGGGATGGACCAATGGTAGACATGAGGGATGAGCTTTGGGATATGATGGTATGAAGTTGACGTCACTCATGTCCCTGTTATTGTTTTTTTTGCATCCGATTTTATGGGAAAGTAAAATGTATTAAACAGATTATAAACGTTCAAGGCTACACAGAGTATTGTATGTTGGTCCGTTATACTTCCGGATGGCAATGTTGTGAGTTTAATAACCAAGGGCATACTATCCATAATATTCAGCTTTAATATAGCACAATATTCACTAATGTGTGTGTGGGGGGGGGGGGGAGGGGCGCAGTGTAGCTCAGCGATACGGTATTTTGCTTCGTACTCGAAAGGTACCGAGTTCGATCACTGGCCACTGCGCTGTGTTAGCCTTCAGCAAGTCATCTCACCCTAGCTCAACTTGCGGCGCTGCATGTCTGTCTATGTGCTCAAAGCGCTTTACGAGGGGGCCCCAAGCCAAACATAACATTTTACTTCTTAGATAAAATGTCCGAAAAAAGTGTGTATGACACCGCCAGACAAAGCAAGAAAGAAAAATACAAGAAGAACAATTTTTAATAATATCAGTTGCACATCATGGCAGGTCTGATAACATTGTTATAATGGACAATGTGTTGTGTTGGTTTGAGGCTATTCCCATGACAACAATGGGCCCATAACAATGTGGGTTATCAGACCTGTAAAGCCATGTACGTCGGGTAGAACTAACAAGATCAATCTAGAAAAACCGTGTGTCGTGTGTAAAAAAAAAAAAAAAAAAAAGGGGGGGGGGGGGGTAAAGTTAGATAACCCATTTAAACGCGATATCATTGTTTAACATAATTGAGTTGTTTCCCTTGCTGCAATCCATGGGTATTGTTGTTTTAAGTAGAAATAAATAGAAGCATTTCTCAAGTGTATTTCCAGGGATTTACCATGATCAATGCCTCCCCAATGTTTCATTTATATTTTCAGCAGGTATATGGAACTATATTTTTTTCCATTTCATACAGCATCAGTCGCCTGTTGGATTACCCTTTTAGTACAAGCACTCTAACAATATATGCCGTGTCTATAGCCCGGTACCCCTTCACACTGGTTCATTTCCTTTTCAAAGCTCTTATTTTTTTTTTTTTTTTTTTTTTGCTTTTTTTTTTTAAGGGGGGGGGGGGGGGGGGGGCAGGTGCGGTTTTGCGTCTTGGGTTTTTTTTTT
>NW_027627328.1:0-2500 GCF_034508935.2 Berghia stephanieae
ATTTTAACGCCAAATAAGAGAGGTACGTAGTGAAGAAACTTACAGTTTAAATTTTCCCGGGAAAATTCTTTTTGATGCGGCGTTTTTTCAAATACCAAGCTCCCCCAGTGGTAAATGACCAACCACAAAACTAGTGTAACCTTGAACTTTTATATTCTGATGATAGGGGTATGAAAAAATAACCCCAAAAAGGGGCTGTCAAAAAAAAAAACAATAAAAAAGACGGAGTACGAAATTTCGTTCCTTCATTGAAGTGTAACACTTTCTATTTTCCCCCCGTGTTTAAATATTTGCCATTATAATATAATGTTGTTGTTGGCTAGGGATCCCTTGAAAACCCGCTTTGGGCTGTTTAGTAGATATTGCGCTACATAATGCTCCAGGTTTTTTTTTTCTGCCGCCAGATAAATGGTAACAACACAAAAATCGATGTGTAACCTTTGAAGTTATTGGGGAGATAGATCGAAGTCATCGTTAACTTACCCTGACACTAGAATTCGCCTCCGACTTATAGTTTGACGTCATTTTCTAGGTTTTTGCACCGTTTAGTGAGTTGTCGTTAGTAGAGCTCAAGGAAACGAGTGATTCCATTGGTTGAACTATTGAATACAACTCACGATTTGTTTTCTTTAGGGGCCCAAAGACGTGTCTTTTGACGTCACGTGTTGGTCAGTGTCAGGCTGTAAGTTAACGAAGGCTACGGTAAGAGGGGCTGAAGCAATCACTTATCACTCGACTGGCGGTCTAAAAAAAAAATTTACAAAGAGCCGAGTGACGTCAACTGCACCCTTTATTTTACGAGCTTCGAAGGCTCTGCTCCTTCCCTATCACCCCCCCCCCCCCTCCCCAATTCCCGTGGTTTTCACACCAACCATACCATAGGGAATGAGATTAGCGGAAGAGTAGCGTCCCTTGATTGGGACGTCACTCATAGTCTGTGACGTCACCGGCGGAAAAGTTATTAGAGAGAGAACGTCATGTTGGTTGTGCGCAGGGCGTCTCTCGCCCTCGCTTGGCGAAGAAGTTCACAACATTGCCATCCGGAAGTATAACGGGCCAACACACAAAACTCTGTGTAACCTTGAACGTTTATAGCTGGTAAATACAGTTAGTGGGGAATTATAAACGCGGAAAGGCAAAAAACTAATAACAAAGACCTGAGTGACGTCAACTTCATACTACTATCTATATAATATTATTGTCTATTTGCACTTTAGAATATCCTATTCATTCTCTCCATAAACCATACAAACTCACCCAAGTCTGATATTTCTGGCTATAAACTCCATTTTCAGCATCTTAATCCTCCCGACATAATACCGTTTTGAGGGGAGAGGTCAGTGTGTTAAATTTTAAGATTCCCTGAAATCTCCACCAGCTATCACATGTTTCAACTCCATCCATTCACGGGACGGCATGGCTCAGCGGTACGGCCTTTGCTTCGTACCCGAAAGGTCCCGGGTTTTGACTACCATCGTGATTTGTGGTTTTTAGCAAGTTAAACCCAGCCTTAGCTAAATTTGCGGCGCTGCGCTGCGGCTGACGCCTGGGTTATTCCGTCTTCCTTGGAATAGATCCTAAAAAAAAGGTCCCCTTAGGATGAATAAAGGAATTTATTTTATTCATTTCATTTATTCATTTGTTTCTTTGTTCTTCTCAGACATATCACAACGAGGCGACCCTCGTCTTGATTCAAATCCCAAAATGGCTGCTCATCCTTCTACGCCAGGGCCCAATGTCACGCTACAGAAGAGCTGCGGAAAGCCAAAAAATTCGTACAGCGAGGAGAAGGCCGTCCTGCGGTCCCCGCTGTCCGGCTTGAGGCTCGACCTGTCCGAGCTTCACCACGACAACCGGACAATCACCACCGATGACAGCACCTCAAGGATGGACCCCTCGGCCCGCCGGGAAAACGAACTGAAGGTCTGCCGAATTCGACGCGATAGCGGACGTTCGTCCAACTTCCGGCGATCAAAAAACCCGAACATGTCCCCGACCAAGAAGGGCTTACAGCCCCCTCACAAGAAAGACAGGGAAATCAGCCCGGGAAAAGGCCAGGAGTAACAAACGTTGAGGTTTTATGGAGGCTCAGGAAACGCCAGTAGTCTATGAAGACGTTTTATTTCGAGTATAACAACAACAAAAACACGGACAAACAGGGGAGTAGAAATTTCTAGAATACAGAAAAACCCAAAAATTTTTCAGAAAAATCGGACGCGCCAATTTAAAAGAAAAGCGGCAAAGCCCGATTCGCCTACCGACCATCAGCTCGGCGAAGAAACGAAATTCCCCGTGGGACTCCGGAAACAACGTGAGTGCGCCGAAAAGGCCAGAGCACGTCTTTCGAACAAAACCTGACCTCTACGTGGAGGATTCCATGATCTTGAGCAAACGGGCGTACAAAATACCAGCATCAAGGACAGCCAGCGTAGCGAGGTACAACTCTCTGGGCGGGGCAGGAGGCCGGCTTACGGGAAACGAAAGGTTCAATTCACACGGC